>NC_141760.1:85410703-85710703 GCF_982258835.1 Parasteatoda tepidariorum | reverse complement strand
TTTTTTTATATATTTAAAATTTCAGAATATTATCATTATCAGAAAGAAAATTCATTACCAATAATAATTTGGTTTCAAGTGTATTGTTAGTTATGAATTGTTTTTGCCAAGTTGGTAGATTAGTGATATTCGATGCACGAGTATGCCATGAAGCTGTATAGATGCATTCCGTAAGATAATTTAAGTACTAAATAAAATTAAAAAAAAACATAGATTGTTTGTTCTATAAAGCAAAATTAATAGAGAAATGGCTTAAAAGAAAAATAAGAAATCGCCATAAGAGGTTTAATTAATTTCGGTAATAAGAGCTACTGGTATCATGTAATTGGTGCAGTTTCAATAACTATCAAATGAACAAATGCAAGTACAGTGTATTATATTAGTAAATTTGATACCTATTAAAACTGAATTAATACTGGGAAGATTTAATTTAGATACTGTAAAGAAAAGTTCTTTACTTCTCTTCTAAAGGGATAAGTATAGGAGAAAATAGCATGATTGTGGAAAATTTTGGCAATTATGAGTTGGCTTTCAGCAACAACATCATGCCATTAGATTCTGAATGCAGTTAATCATCATTTTAAAATGATAAGCAACTAAAAACATGCTTTATTAAATTTAATAACGTTAAGCCACCGGGATGGACAAAATATAATAATAAATTTAAAAAAAGAATTATTATGGCTTTATTAATTGCATTGGTATATGTCCTTAAATTTCGTGCATGATTTCATAGTATTGTTCAGTGTTGATATATTGATTGTTTAATTTTTTTTACCCCATACGAAGAATGGGTTTTCAGCAAATATAAGTATTAGGTTTAAACTCCACAAATAAAATTCAATTTAAAAATTCTTTTGAAAAATTATAGATCTGCCAATTTTTTGTTAGAAAAATTTTGGGTAGTTCTACAAAAACATCACATTCAAGTTAACGTCATATTTTTTTTTATCATCCATATCCTTTTTATATCATCCTTATCCATACACATAAGGCTTGCATTATTTAAATCTTCAATAGTTAATGTAAATAAAGAATAAAGCTTACTATGCAATATGCTGTTTAGTAAATTTACAAAAAGTTAAAATATTTTTCAAATGATAGTTTTGGATGTAATTATGTACATTTATATTAATGTTTCAGTTATAGAATTTTGCAAGTTGCAAAGTATTTTTAGCGCTCTCCCTTAATAGGAAGGTCAAATAATGTAAACATTTTTATTTACTTTATTTTTAATTTTCGAAATACACTCATCAAAACTTTTTGAGCCTAAAACTTCTAACCAAAACTCACAATGTGTTTAAAGTGCGTACATCAAAATACCTATTTATATCAGAATGTTATTGATAAAAACTAAATGAAATGCATTATTGTCACTTCAAACTATTAGCAACTGTAAGAAACTGAATTTATTATAACAAATTACTACAATTTGCGCATTACATAATTTCTTGTTGGTGTGGAGATATAAACAACACCATTATGTAGTTTGAAATGAACAATGCAGCTGATACAAAACACTATTCAAGAACTGAAACGTTCATAAAAATTCATGTCTACGCTCTATCATTAACGAATTCTGGATTCGTTACAAATCGTTCTCCCCTGCGCTCCAAATGTTCATTATTAGAAAGGAAATAAACAGTTCCCCCCACTATAGAGAGTCATGATTACCTTTTAGCTTTCGAATTCCACTGGAGGGTTTCAACTGGGAGAACGATTTTTTTTCCTCTCTCACTCTATATCTCTTTCTTTTCAGTTTGTTGTGAAAGAAGTTTTGGAGATCAAAAGAAATTTTGTTGACCTCGTTCCGCTGCACTATGATCATCTAATTCAATGATGTAAGGTTGTATGGAATGATAGAATAAAAAAGTGCTTTGGAGTTGAGATTAGTGGAGTTCAGTTCATAAAAAAGGATCACTATTTTTTTTTTTTTTACCTTGATTGTGAAGAAATGTATGCTTAATTAGAACGTTTTTGTTGTGGTATCAGTTTTAATTTCCGATTAAACGGGGTCTGGTCTAAATGGAGGTTTATTAAGATAAAAAAAATGCCTTTGAAATCTGTCTTATCACTTGAACAGGAAACAAAAAGATTTCAATGTATTAATTAAATTTAGTTATTTCTGAAATGACATTCCGGGAATAATCTTTAATATCATATGTGGTCATATATAAGTTCATATTAAGGTTGTTATCTATGTCTTAGTTGAAAAAGATTTGGAGATCAAAAGAAATTTTATTGATCTCGTTCCGGGCTGCACTATGATCATCTAATTCAATGGTGTAAGATCATAAGGAATGACAGGGTTAGTGGAGTTCATAAAAAAAAAGATCACAGATTTTTTTTAAAACCTTGATTGCGAAGGAATTTGTGCTTAATTCGAACGATTTTGTTATGGTATCTGCTTTAATACTCGATTAAATGGGGTCTGGTCTAAATTGAGATTCATTAAGGAAAAAAATAATAATATTCTGTCTTATCACTTGAACTTGAAACAAAAAGCTTTGAATGTATTATATTTCTTCATTTTTGAAATGATATTTGGCAGATATTTTTTTTTAAAGTTACAAGATACAAGTTTTCATGTTTAAATTCAAATTGAAAGTGTTGAAAGCTGTCATGTGAAAGTTCTGCCTGCTAAAAGAAATTTGTTCATCTTATATCGTTGCACTATGTTCATCTAATTTAATGATATAAAGTTGCATGGGATGCCGGCATATAACGTGTTATGCAGTTTATATTTAGTGGAGTTTATAAGAAGCATCGATATTTTTTTTACCTTGATTAAGGAGAAATGCGAACATAATTAAATTATTTCCAAACTCCTTCAAACATTTTATATCACATAGAGCATGATTAAATGGTTTCTGCTCTTAATTAAGCTTCAATAGAAAATAAAAAATGATTTTCGAGTAATTTTTTATCGTATTGAAGCATAATGCTTGATATGTATTATATATAATTTCCATATTTATTGACAGAAATTTAAAAATAAATTTTAATTTTGCATTAGACGATTGCTAAAGTCTGTACCAGCTAAAAAATAATTAAAATACAACATATTTCAATGCTGATACAGTTCAAAAAGTAACAGAGAGGCGTCACTTTTTATTCAGAAAAAGTAAACTCTGAATTTGGTTTTGTAACTTCATTGGTTAATGCTGATTAACTAGAACACCTCGAAAATTACTGGACAGTTCATGGAAATTCTATAGCTGAATCCATGCCAATTCAAGATGTTTAAAGATTATCTTTTTAAACATTATATTATTCATAATATAGTTAGTTTAATTGGTATCCAACACTAGCTGATATTTGGTAATTAAATCTTGTTGCCATATGACTAAAATTTCTAAAACAGAGATAATTATTAGAATCCCATATTTTTAATAATATCCCTACAATTATCCCAAATAATTATCCCTATAGAGATAATTATTTGAATCCCATAAAAACATACAGATGATCAATAAAAGTTTAAGAGTGAAACTTTGCACAAAATGATTAGAAAAACGTGCCTCAAGAAATTTTTTGATGTTCGAAGAATTTAAATTTGGCGTAAGAGTCTATAAACAAATAATTTCAACACTAGCAATCTGATATTAGAAGCACCATTAGACGATACAGAGAAGCCATAGTTGAATTGATTTAAAACTAGGTTAAACAGAACAAATACTTACCCTCTAAACATATCTTCTGGGCATATATCGTGAAGACTGGAAATTGAGAGGAAGTTAGAGCTTCTGGCCGGTCAACGGCACTCGAACTGAAGAGTACACAAAGTCCGGTCTCAAAATTAACTGCCCTGCAGGACAAATTGTGACGACAATAGGACAGGCATTCTGTTAAGTGTAGAGTACCAGGGACTAGCTCGATTGTGTCATCCGGTGCCGTGAATACGAAACCCGTGACTAATTCGAAATTCTGCTTAGCTAACGGACAATCTGAAAGAAGATAAATATCATGAGTTGATATAAGAGACATTTTCTTTTATAACAATTTTAAATATAAAAAAAAAAAACACATATAAAATTAATTTCCCAGATATAAATGAGTCCTAAGAAGGACAAACAACTTTAAATACTAATTTAAAAAAAAACAATACACGGAAGATTGAAAAGTGTTTGGAAGAGATAGAAATGTATGGTTTGCTGCATTCTGCTTAGGTAACCAGTGGATTTAATCACAAAGTTCCCAACAGATGACGTTAACCGTTGAACAATGTTTCCAGATTAAATTATTTCTAGCAAAAACACTGTGATTTGAGATCGAAATTAACAGATGACCTTGCAAATATTCCAGTTCTAAAGTGTTTGAAAACAGAATAATACTTTGTTTTACACCTTTCTTTTTTAGAGCGTTATGTGTTAATGAACTCTAATATTAAAACATGTTGAGAAGAGACGCCTGGTTACCTAAACACAATTCAACAATCCGTCCATTTCTTTTTAATTTTTTTAACCAATTTTACACTTATTTGGGACACTTAGGGCAGATGATTTTTTAAGGATGGGGGCAACTCCATGTTTGTACATTCTAGAATACAGAGCTTAAACATCTAATGAATACATTTGTTCTTATTTTGTCTGATTTGTGGATCCCTGTGTTTACCATCAGGTATAAAGGTGTACTATTTTCAAATTAAGACAACTATTACTGGCATGAACATGACAGGACCACTATTTGAATGAGACAGTCATATAAAGCATCAACATTACAAAAGACGTAATTCTTTTTTTGGTAAGGAGAAAATTAGGTAATAAAAACTGCAACATTGTTTTTGCAGCAAAAACCTTGCGAAGTGCTATGCATAAAATCAATTTTAAGGTTCGTTTTCTTTTTTGACAAAAATGGATGTTTTTTTTATGGTTGAGCTACTCATCTGTCTATTCAGATACCATTTCATTATGTTGCCTAAACAATTATATCTAAATATATGAAAGGATTGAATTAACATAGTGATAAGCTACATTTTTTTTTCGAATCATATTTTTTTGAGAAAATTGATGTTTAGCATTGTTTCAAGATAGGTATTTTAAAAGTTTCCAAAATTCCGCAAGAAAACACTAGAATATACATAAAGATCTTTTTGCCTATGTAGTTGTCGATTTTTCTCTGAAACTGATATTTTGAAGAATGTCAAAATTTGGTTTATCGCTATACTGACTCAAGCCTTTCATGTGTTATCAACAATAGTTCTTGCTCTCATATCTGATCTATAATAGTTGTCGTGATAAATTATGATCTGAAATTTATTAATAATTTTCATAAATTATTATATTAATTATTTTTATATTATATTCTTAAATTTATTACCATTGCCGCCGCCACTAAATTAAAAAAAAAGTTATTTTAATTATATATAATTCGAATTTAATAATCCGAGTGAAGGTATCACATCTTTTAGTACGGATTTATATGTATAAATTCATTCTAAATTATCTTAGCCCTACTTCATTCTAGAACTTAATTGAAAATTAAACTTTGTTTTTCTCTATAAGAAAGCGAAAAAAAAATCTTTACGCAAGTTTGAATAACGCAGTTAATATCTCTTTTTTACTAGTTTTTAATCTTTAATTTTAAACTGTCAAAAGTAGAAAAAAAGTAGTCACAATATGTAACTATGCATTTTGATTTTTTTCTCCTACGCCAGATTACTTAAATTAAATTTTTGAAATGTAAGACAGCTTGTGGGATTGTTGGTTATTTTAAATTCTCTTCTTCACTTTAAGTTATTTTTTTTTTTTTTTACATAATGACATTATTCTAAATACATGCGAAAGAAACGAACGAAGAGTTCACTAATGAATAAATAAATCAGACATGAGTATTCCGATTTTTTTTTAGATAAAAAATATAATGTTTATTGACAGTGATATCTCATTCAGTTAAAAACGTACTAAATAAATTTTTAATAATTGAACATCAAAATATTTATTTTGTCAAAAATATGCAAAATAAATAAAAAAATGCCTATGAATATTTTTGTTTTGAGTTAAGTCTATACACGTGAAATATTCTATTAAGTATAAAATTCTTCGTTGTTACTTCAGACAGTTAAACTGAAAAAAAAAGGCTTTTTCTCTGTTGAAGGAAATTTTAAAAGAATCTTCCATACTTTTGGATCACTAAATTCAAATCTGCAATCGTTTTCTTTCTCCAAGATACAATTTCTTAAACTGACATTTTTAGTCTATTTTTTGTCAATATACACAACTTTAAAAACTAAAGGAGGAGACTGCAATAGGATGAGATATATAACAGGATAATTTAGACTATTATAGGAGACTACAATAGGAGGAGACTATAATTTAAAAGCTATAATAGGAGGTCACGACACACTTCTGGAGACTAAGGGCAAATTACTAGGATTAAGATTTATAGGAACTTGTGTCTGGAAATAACGTCATACGCCGCTAGGAGCTTACCTATTATGAACTATTCCTTCGTAATCTTCTGATTAGGTCATAATAGGGAAACGCCCTTAACCGCTTGCGACGAAATTTCCGGACACGGGTTACCATGCAGTTTTTAAGTTACCATGCAGATGATGTGCCCTTATTCTCTTTGAAGTTTGTTGCAAGATGTAAATGCAATATAACAGGGAGTTTATAGTAACATCATAATGCAATAAAGTAGCACTTTTGTTACATTATTGCATCGTTTCGAAAAAAATAGACTAATATTGTCCTTTAAAAAAAATCTGAAGTTTTAGGAGCAAAACTGATTATAGATTTGAAATCCACATACTGGAATTAAGATCAATAATTATAAAAATGCAACGAAAAATTTAATTTCCATAGTTTTATCTATATTATCAATTCCATAGAAAACTAGCTTTAGTTGAGTTCATTTTGCATACCTGCTTCAATAACTTTTTCCCCACTATCTGACCAAGGTTTGTATCATAAAAATATTTCAGTTTTTAACATTAAAAGAGACTCAAAAGTTACACACAAGCTAAATGTCATTCGAATCTAAGACAAAGCGACGAAACGTGTACTTTGTCATGACGGATTTAGACGTGTTTAAAACATTTAATACGCAGTTTACATTTAATATGCAAGCTGTAATAATTTAATTCGTATTTTAATTTAAGTATTTGAAAGGATTGTGTTAGTTTAACTAAACTATGATAAATGCGTTTTCGAATACGTAATTTGTTATTGCCCCATTCTTCGTAATACGTAGATAATATATGAGGGTTTTAATTAAATGTAACATTAATTTAACAAACTAATGTTTAATTACTTAGGTTTAATCTACAGAAATTCAGTGCTTACTGAAAATATGAATAATTCTGATTTAAGGAATTAATACTTAAGCGCTATTTAACATTTGTTGAAATTGTAGGGTTATATAAAAGCTAGTTATTAGAATTTATAATATTCTAAGGGGGGAATTTCTTAGCTTCCTTGCAATTACTGATTAATTATTCGAAGTTACATACATCACATAAAAGGAAGAAATATGAACTAAAATCAATGTGAAAAATCCAAACAGTAAATAGCATTAATAATGAAATGAATGTTTAAGATTTAAAAAAAAAAATTACCGAATAGATATTCGACTCAAAATGGGACTAGTTAGCTGTTTTATTTCCTACGTTAAGTAAAACACCATTTAAAATAATTTTAGCATTATAGAGCATTATACTGCTTATTATACACTGAAGAGCCAAAAAAACTGGTATACCTGCCTAATATCGTGCAGGGCCCCCGCGAGTACGCAGAAGTGCCGCAACACGACGTGGCATGGATTCGATCAATGTGTGAAGTAGTGCTGGAGATAATAGACACCATGAATCCTGCAGGGCTGTCCATAAACCAGTGGGAGTAAGAGTGGTGGGGATATCTTCTGAACATCACGGTGCAAGGCATCCCAAATATATTCAATAATGTTCTTTTCTGGGGATTTTGGTGGGCAGCGGAAGTGTCTAAATTCAGAAGAGTGCTCTTGGATCCACTCTCAGATATGAACATTATTGAACATATTTGGGATGCCTTGCAACGTGATGTTCAGAACATATTCCCACCCCCTCTTACTCCCACTGGTTTATGGACAGCCCTGCAGGATTTATGGTGTCAATTATCTTCAGCACTACTTCACACATTGATCGAATCCATGCCACGTCGTGTTGCGGTACTTCTGTGTGCTCGCGGGGGCTCTACGCAATATTAGGCAGGTGTACCAGTTTTTTTGGCTCTTCAGTGTACATACAGACGTTTGATTGAAGACGTTGATTGAAATATGACTTGGCCGTTTTATGATATTTTAAAAGTGGTCAGGAAATTCTGTAAGTCCGTAAGGTATTCTCTCAACAGCCAGGGAGGAGGTCAGGGAGGAGGATTTATGGTAGTTAATGTCTTACAATTGCTTGACCAATGGCATGATATTGGCAATGTGGTCTGTAATGATAATTGGTCTTCCCTTCCTAGACTACCTTTACCAGTACGATTTCAAGCCGTCTGCGGCGATAAAACTCTGGTTCTTTAAATTACAACTTAATCGAGGTACGTAAAAAAATATTAACAAAAGTGGAATTATAAAACTTGTCCAATAAATTTTGAAAAATCGTAAAATTAATTTACAATAGAAAGACTTTCGTTTAAATAAGACGGATCAAGCTAATTTTGAGTCACTACAACTCAGTTGTAAAGCGAGATAAGAAAGCAGCTTCTGTTACTGACTTAAGTAACAGACAATAACTTAATTCTGATCTATTTAAAATGTTTTACAGGATCTCAAAGTAAATGCTGCTGGCCGAGATGCCCAGTGGTTAGAGAATCGACCCCGGTTAGGAGGGCCGGGTTCCGATTCTCGACTCCGTGACCCAAAGAGTACATGCGGTATACGTCCTCGTAAAATCTGGAGAATTCAAAGTCCTGTGGTTAGTTGCTAATCAGTACCAGGAATTTGGAGAAAATTTCCTTCACCTCCAGATTTATGTCTAAATTGGAGAAGTATCCTTACGAATAAGTGGTGCTGCCATCTATCTGAGCTAAGACCTACTTTCATCTTTGGGGAGCTCTCTTGTCAAACGAAAGGCGCACATTACTGATTTAATTTGCAAAAAGTCAATGGCTGGCAAGCTTGGTTTGTCCAAGTGCCATCAGAAACAACAATATAAATTTTCCAACCGATAAGTGGGTTTTTAACTAGTCTTTGTTTTATTTAAAAATAACTTCTGTTTCTGGTTAAGTGAACTAGACAAAATATTTACAGGAGAACAACCAAGTTCTGTACTATTACATAAATTTGTTTTTCTTAAAAGAAAGAAGAAGAAACTAATGGCTTTATAGAGCTATGCAAATAAACGACTGAGATTTTTTGCGAAGAATTTATTCATATTTCAGTAATTAAATTCAATTTTCATCTTATTCAAAAAATAAATAAATAAAATATAGGTAAACGTAACAAAATCATCTGCTTAAACTATGCATATTTAGAATTAAGTATAACACGGGAAAGATTTAAAACTAGAATCCTTGCGTTTTAATTTAATCTCCTTTATGAATATTTCAAGGAAACTAAATATTTTTTTTCTCCAGAATTAATCTTCTTACTGCTTTTATAATATTCCGAGATGATTAAATAACCAAAAAAGGCCGTTTCTTTCCTTCTCACTGGTCATTAATGTTAACTCCTGGACCAACTTACTCATTGCTGCAGATAAATGATTGCATTCAGGAGTTCTCTTATTTTAATCTAAGTCTCAGTACCGAATGCAGAGCTACGGAAATAAGAAACGATAGTAGAAAAAATTTCCTTCCCCTCCAGATTTATGTCTAAATTGGAGAAGTATCCTTGCGAATAAGTGGTGCTGCCATCTATCTGTGGCATTCTGAGCTAAGACTTACTTTCATCTTTGGGGAGCTCTCTTGTCAAACGAAAGGCGCACATTCTTGATTTAATATGCAAAAAGCCAATGGCTGGTAAGCTTGGTTTGTCCAAGTGCCATCAGAAACAACAATATAAATTTTCCAACCGATAAATGGGTTTTTAACTAGTCTTTGTTTTATATGAAAATAACTTCTGCTACTGGTTAAGTGAACAGGACAAAATATTTACAGGAGAATAACTAAGTTCTGTATTATTACATAAATTTGTTTTTCTTAAAAAAGGAAAAAAAAAACTAATGGCTTTATAGAGCAATGCGAATAAGCGACCGGGATAGTTTTTTGCCAAGAATTTATTCATATTTCAGTAATTAAATTCAATTTTCATATTATTTAAAAAATAAATAAATAATATATAGGTAAACGTAGCAAAACCATCTGCTTAAACTATGCATATTTTGAATTAAGTATAACACGGGAAAAGATTTAAAACTAGAATCCTTACGTTTTAATTTAATCTCCTTTATGAATATTTCAAGGAAACTAAATATTTTTTCTCCAGAATTAATCTTCTTACTGCTTTTATAATATTCTGAGATGATTAAAAACCAAAAAAGTCCGTTTCTTTCCTTCTCACGAAGTCATTAATGTTAACTCCTGGACCAACTTACTCATTTCTGCAGATAAATGATTGCATTCAGGAGTTCTCTTATTTTAATCTAAGTCTCAGTACCGAATGCAGAGCTACGGAAATAAGAAATGATAGTAGAAAAAAAAAATGGATAAGAAAATGTTTTCGGATGAAGATGCTCAAATGAAATTTTGGGTCATCCTGATTCAGATGATTAATGATTCCTTTTTTTGAATCAATGGAGAGGAAGATTTAATGAGAAAAAAACAGCACGCAATCTTTTAAGAAAAATAATCTTATGTAAATTTAACGGAGTGAAAACATTTAAAAGGTAATTTTTAATGTATTTTTACCACGTTAAACAAAGAAATAGTTTTGTAAGTGAAATAAAAAATTATAATAATAAAAACATTTATGTGATGAAACTGAAGCAAAAAGTATTTTAAGTACAAATAATTTTATCGAGAAGTAATGAAAAAGTCGTTAGAAATTAAAAAGTATTAAAATAAAAAAAATTAAGTTTCTTGTGAAGGTGTCTAAGCTAAGAATATTCAAACGGCATGAAATAAAAATTTAAGAGGATTGGAAATTAACACCCTTACATGTAAATTTAAGATCCCTTATGAATATTACAATTAACTTCATCAGATCATTCCATATGGAACCCATGTTAATTTCGGGGGTTAAGCTGAGGTGGACTCCCAAATGATACATTTTATTCAACTCCCTTTTCATCTCATTTCAGGAGATGTAGGGGTGGGGGTCAATTGTAACAGGGTAAAATTGTAACAGAGCAAAAATTTCGAGTGTCGTTTTCTAGATTTGTTTCCTAGGTGGCACACAAGGTGTGTTTAATAAATCTACATGAACACCTCTGCTGGCAACCATTTTTATGTACTTTTGAAAGAGTTACATCACAAAAGATATTTTCACGCTACGTAAGTACTTTTTTGGGATTAGAATATTATAATGTAACAAAGTAATTTTGTTTAAACAAATAAAATTTATTAACCGAATATATAAGTAGACGCCTTAATTAATATTTCAAAAAAAAGATTAGTTTTGTTAATTAACTAGCATTGTTTTTAACAAATGAAGCTGGAATGGCGTCTTGGGGACGATTGTAAGAATAAGTTAAGGGACGATTGTAACAGCTGAAAATAAATAATCTTATGTTTATAAACCATTACTTAACTCTTTAAGAACCACCAATAGTTTCCTATATCATTTATATTATGTTGCATGTGCATTATTTTATTTTTCACCTTTCACAGCATAAATTAAAATTTTTAACCCCTTAAAGTTAAAAGTTTAACCCTTTAGGTCTCTGCTCATTATTATTTTTACTCCTAAAATGTCACTACTATTTTGATAAATAAAAAAATATATCACAACTATTTTGGTATTTGACGGGTTTTGATTTATAACGCTTTAAGCAAGAGTTTCATAGGTGAAAAATTACTCCTGAAAATAAATTGCAGGATTTGCCATAACTCTAGATCTTTAACAAATATGAGATATCCAAAATATTCGCTAATAAATATTCATCTTAAAAAGACTAATACATTTAAAAGAAAACTAGCATTAAAGATAAAATATTTTTAAGGTAAATAGAATGCGAAAATGCAAAATCAATTGTACAATATGAATGGATTTTTTTAAGACAATTATGTTCTTTAATAAACCGATTGAGAACTTTGGCATCAAAATTTGTAATCTTATTTTAAAACAACAATTCCAATTAGCAAAATTTGTAATCTTATTTTAAAACAGCAATCCCAGTTAGCTATATGCATAATTAACCACACTATAAACAAGTAAATCACTGTTGTTGATATATTTTGCTAAGTCGATTCTTAGCGTTAACATTTAAATTACATATTTTTTTTATGTAATTGGATCCAAGCATCGATTTAGTTCATTGAAGAAGAAATCTTTAATCCAGTTAGAAAAGGAATTCTTTTTTAAAATAAAGTTTTCTGTTTTCTCTGTATATCATTGGTAACGAATGTGGATGATTAACTCTGGAAAGTCAGCGATAATTATTTTTAAATAAAACAGATTGCTTCAATATTTTTTTATTTAACGAACTTATCGCATCGTTGTAAGAGAACTGAATTACTGAGTCAATGACTGCCACACCTAATTTTTTTTAATATTTTGTATAATTTCAAACTAAACGTTGTATGTGTGATATGATACTATTAAGTTATATAATGATGTATGCGATGTTAATGTATGCAGAGCAGATGCAGTATGAAGATGCAAATGTTGTATTTATAAATATGTTATGATACTCAAGCAAGAATACATAAAATAACGACCTTAAGAAAGGTAAATTTTTTTTGACAACATGGGTGAAAGTCTTTATTTACTTAAAGCAAAATAAGTGCGAAAGTATGCATGAAAAAAAAATTTATTTTAAAAACTTAAAAAAAATTCTAAATTTAAAACGTTAAGTAGGCTCTTTCAGCACTCTGACACTTTAATTACATTCTTAAGGACCGCTGATTATTTCTGCAAATTTATCAGCTAACAGGTAAATTTTTACTACAAATTTAACAGTAAATAATTCCAGAAGTATAAATCGAATGTTAAATAATATCATTCCATCGAACTATCAGTAATTTTTTCTACACATCTCCGTAAGTTCAATTTTTTTAAGTTTAGTAATTTTTGCGCAACAAAATAAAATAAAACGTAAAGTTGAACACCCAAAAAAAGCTGCGATATGCCCTATAATTTCGTTTAATAGAAATTTAAATATAACTAATCTAAATAGTGATCGCTTGAATATTCTGTTTAAATGATTTTTAAGAAACATAAAACAAAAATGATCCAATGCAGATATTGTGTTAAGTTTATGAATTAAAATTCAGTTATTCAAAATAGTTTATTTATTTAGAAGTATTACGTGTATGTGAATACATTCATATGGACTCAGGAACCAATTTGGAATCTCGGCACTGCTTGGTGGATATTGGAAACTGCTTTTTAATAACACTAACTGCAATCACATATAGTTTGTCTACTGTAAGAACTCCCCCAGCCACGAAGTTTGAGGCCGTCTGCTGCCATGGAAACAAGAATAGCGCATTTTAGGGAGGGTAGCTTCTCATCACTCTAGGGCTAACACAATTGACGGAAGAAAAAGATTCCCTTTCTCTTTCGCCGACTCGAGCCAAAACCTGTCCTAAACAGTGACCCCACACCCCTATTTGAAATAGTTATATACCTCGTTACCATAGTTATGGCCATGGGTCCAGACGAATGACTAGGGGAGTTCTTAGATTAGACAAACTATACGCAAACCTCAGTTGTAGAAGAAAAACTGATTATAATCCCATCGTTGTTGGGCTAACAGTGGTAGAGTTAAAGATTATTTTTCACTTACAAAGTCTTTCTTAAAACTATGTTAGTTCCGACGTCCGACCAGGAAGTTGTACTTTTATTTTAAATAGTATAAGTACAAGTTTTGAAAATTTAACAATAAATATGCCCAATGCCTAGTTCTAATGTGCTAATATGATCAATGCTAACTAATTCAATAACATTTAAACAACTCCCTTAAATTTTATTATTTTTTCAAAAATCTATTTGAGTTCGGCCGTTATAAGTGGTCGATATATTAAAAAAAAATACGTGCGTGAGAAACGTGGTGCTACAGATTTGCTCCTTGTAAGTAATTATTTTTTTGGATTACCTACCACTTAAGCTTAAACTTAGCACTGCATTTTGACTTCATATCTGTATATAATATTTTATATTAACATTACAATAAGCAGCACTTTCGTATTTTATTTTATTTTTTAACGGTCGTTGAACAGCCGACCCAATTTTTTGGATTTACGACTACTAATGTTCAACTCCGTAGCCTTGTAATTTTATAACCCAATCCAGAAGACAAGGGGACTCCTCGATCGAGTATTGGGAGAAATTTTCTTTAATGGAGGACTTTTTGATGGAGCTAACCCGCATTTGCGTTACATGGAGCGGAAGACTACGAGAACCTCCCACGGTTAGTCTGAAGGCAAGGGAACTCTAACCCATGATCCGTCTACCACTGAGGATATTTCTCGCGAGCACTATGGTCGGTGCAAGCCGGATGTGGAATTCGTATAGACTGGGATTCGAACCCAGTTCGCCGCATTGGAAGGCGAACGCTCTATCCCCATGAGCCATCGCGGCTCGCTCTATCATATTTCTAAAAGATAGATTCATACCATTAAACACTTGTGGTATTATTTTATTCTTCCTTGTAAAAAAAAATGTTTTGAAAACAGACACGAGCACAAATGGGTTAAAACTTTTCCAAATCGTAAATAAAACTATCTTACTAAGAAGATAAAAATAAATAGTAATTTAAAAGCATCTCGAATAAAATATTCAAGGTTTAAATGTTCCAACAACAACGGAAAAAAACAATTTTCCCCCTATAACAGAGCACTTTCTTTTCTGAAAGAATGTTTACTAATAAGCTTAAAGATTTTTGAAGATGGCAGCATTTAAAGTATTCCAGACCTTCAGTTTCGACAAAGTTTGGATTCTTTAAGAGGACTTGCCAAACAGAAAGAATAATATTCCGATGGTAGAACAGTGAGAAATTACACTTGGCTCCAAGAGGGGGAATATAATTCAGAACAACAAACGTGTACTCACTAGTGACGTAACTCACATATTTGTGCACTTTAAAATAATGTGTTGGGACGTTGTCCCCATTCTCTCTAATGGAAGAGTTTTGAATATTTAATACGCAGTATACTAGAAAAGTAGTTATGAGCCTTAGGAGGAAAACATGGAATCACATGCATCTTCCACGTAATGGATTAAATCGATTTGTTTGGATGAACATATTTTACATCGATATTTTAGCGGATGCACACATAAAACAGGCATTTAGGACAATCTAGGCCATTTTTGTCTATTTTTATTTCTCTACTTTTCTGAAAGCATTAAATGTAAGTTTAGAAGTATTCTAGGTATTATTCACTCAGGAATTCGAATACATTTGAATGTAAAATTCCAATTTTTTTTGTTTCTTAGTAAATGCGTTTAGTATTTAATTTTTTATGAATTATGAAACAAATGCAATTTACAAAATTTATAGTAAAAGATGTTCTTCTTTTTCTTTTTTTTGGAACCTTAGTGAATGCAATAAGTGATTATATAGATATTAAAATAAGTGATTATGATAGTGATTATGTTATTGTGTTATCACGATAGTGATTATGATAGTGATTATATTATAAGTGATTATGATAGATATTAAAATAACTATGATTTACAAAATTTACAGTAAAATTCCCATTCTTGACACGTTGATTTCATATAGATCATTAAAATCTAGAATTTTATCGTTCCCAATGAAAGGATTCAGTATTCAAATTATGTATGATTCAACAATAGTTAATTACGAAATTTATTGTAAAATACGTATTCCTGACACGTCGGTTTCGTGAGCATTATTATAATCCTGTTTATTTTGCAATCTAGAGTGTTTTTTTTTTCATTGTGAAATAACTACAACATACAAAATTTACGGTAAAATGCGTAAACCTAGTGCACTGGTTTTATGCTAATCATGATTCACGATTATTATTTTTATGGTGATGTATGCAAACATATGGAAATCAAACTTCAAAAAAAAAAAAAAAAACTTCGTCAAATGTGCATACTTGCATAAAAAAAATTAAAGTGAATCAATTATAAAATTTGGAACGTGCAAAGAAGGTACTAGACATTTAACTCGCAAGTCACAATGATGATTTGAATGATCAAAGAAATACATTCTGTCCACATATCATTAAACTAAATTAGAAGGGCCAAGGCTCACTGTGCCCATCAGAGTTTTGAGATCATCATTCTGAGGTGCAGGAGCAAATGTTATATTTGGTTGGTCAGCCGAACGAGGAACTCCCCCAGTGTTTAGTCGCCAAACATACTGGATACTAATTGTTTCTATCCACTAAAGCGATGAAAGGATGAGTCAACCTTGCCTGGTTCGAGGATAGGACTAGGACTGGGCGATATTAGAAATTATATATCGTGATATATCGTCAGTTTTGCATCGCGATATAGCGATGTATCGCGATATAGTATTTTTGAATTTCATTTACTTTAAGGCACAGAAAGTCAGATTTCTATCAAGACTTCATACGCATATTGATTTAAATCAATTTATAAATTTGAAAATATATATGTTTTGCTAAAGAAAGATATTAAATAAATTGACTAAGATGTACAAATATTACTTAAAATATTTATTGAAAAAATGTGTGTAGATACAGAATGAAATATTTGCACTTCTTTATCGTTTATAAGGTATAAGCAGTCTTAATTTAAGTTAACCCCTAAAACACCCTTAATGAAAAAAAATATTGTTGTTAAACAAAAGCTGATTTTAAAATTTCAAAATATATTTTAATTAAAATAAAAGTTAGATTGACTAAAAGCCGAAGTTTAAAATTAAAAATGTTCGAATTTTAAACTAAAAAGTAAACATAAGATTTGTAATAATTTCTTAAAATTTTCGTTTTCTGAAAGATTTCTCAGTTTAAAAATAAAAAGGGAATTTTATAAAAATATATAGCTGAAATTATTGAAAGAAAATTTAAAAAATTAAAAAAAAAGCTTGTTAGGAAATTCATTATACACTTAAAACAAAGTGTTAAAAATATTTTTTTTTTTTTAAAAAAAGAAACTTTTTTTAACAAATCAATATTTGCTTGTACTATTATGCGTAAATAATTACAGAATTATTAAGTTCGATCGTAATGTTCAAATTCTTAATGAAGAAGTAAACACAAGTTTTGTTATATTTTCTAAAAATGATCACGCAAATAACAAAAGATTTCTTAGTTTAAAAATAAAAAAATAAATAAAAGTGAAATTTATCAATATATTTACCTAACAGCATAGGAACAAAATTTAAAAAATAAGTTCGTTAAAAAATTATTTGTATGCTTAAAACAAAGAGCTAAATAAATTTTAGAAAAAAAAATGCTTCTTAAACACTATTTTTATTATTATTTCATATAAATAATTAAATTAAATTAAATAATGACGGAATTATGAACGAAAAACAAAGTAAGGCAAAGTTTCTTAATTAAATTCTTAAAAATAAAAACAAAAGAATTGTGATATTCGGTAATATATTTAGCTAATTAACTAATAATATAAAACGAAAATTAAAAAAAAATAATGATTTTACTCTCTAATAAAACGAAGTAGTAATTGATAAAAAAAAAAAAAAAGAAATGAATAAAATTCGCAAACTTTTCAAATTCTTTTGAACAAATAAAGTTTATTGACTTATGTCCAAAAAATAAGTTTTATTTTAACTTAATTTCTAAAAATAAAAACAACTCAATATTTATAAATTTAAAATCAGTAATAGAAGCCCATTAAATTATTAGAAGTTTTATCCGAAAGGTTTTTAATAAATTAAAAGAAAGTAAGAAAATAACCTAACAAATTTATTTACTTTGTAATTTAATTCCTTATGGGTGCCTTAAATTAGATTTCCGATAATTTTCACATTTAAAAATATAAAAAAAGTTTTGTCAGAAAATAAATAAAAAACTTACCTAATTAATGAAGAAACTTTTCTTTATAAATTCTTTTCAATAATAGATTGCGTTCAGAACAAGGTTACGACGGCGATCACGAAGTTAATCCCATTGAAAATAATCTACAAGAAACGATTTCAAATCGCGAAGTTGCGAAAACGAACATGTGATATAACGATATAAGGTCTCAAAAGTGATTCTGATTCTACCGCTCATCAGTCAAGGCCGTCCCAACATAACGAAACAATATCGTCTTCCACAGCGCGAGTTGGCATCGGAACGTAAGAGAAAGTCCTTGCGTGTATCGCTATATCGTTATATCGTCTTCTTCACTCGACGGCTTAAATTAGATTTCTGATGCATCGCTTGGAATGAAAGTCGCTGTATCGGTTTGCCGATATAGGCGTTAAATCGATATGTCGCGATATATCGATTTATAGCCCAGTCCTAGATAGGACTCTTGACCTGTTGGCACGAGAGTTCTAGGAATCACCATTTAAACTAAACTCAATGGTACGACAGCCCATAGGGGGCCAAGGCCTATTGTACCCATCTCAGTTTTTTTTTACCTTGGGCTCTGGAATGCAAGAGCAGATGTTACGGTTGGGTGGTGAGCTGGTGGTCAGCTGACTAGGTCTGGTTAAGTGCTCAGCTGAACGTGGAACCCCCAGTGCTTAGTCCCAGGCATACTTGGTACTCATTTATCGACCCACTTAAAGAATGAAAGGCTGAGTCAACCTTACCCGGCCCGAAAATCGAACCAAAGACCTGTCGTTATAGAGCGCAAAGCCATACCCCTCAGCCACCGGCCGTCAACCATCTAGCTTCATATATATTATTACTCAATGAAATGTTTATTTTAAAAGTGATTATTTGAATAAAAATATTTTCAAAAGTTCGCCTATGCATGAATCGCGTACTTTTCTGTTTGCTAATAACGGAAGAGATTTGAATATTTAATTTGTAGTCTGCATTACATTACGAAAGTACATTTGTACATAGGGGAAAAGCATAGAATCGCATGCATTCTGATGCATCTCCCATGTAATTGATTAAATCGATTCGTTTGGATGAACATATTTTACATTGGTATTCTAGCAGACGCAGACACTAAGTAAGCATTTAAAGTAATCTCATACTTGTTTTCATATTTGTCTAATTTGTCATATTTGTTTTCATTTATTTCCATACTTTTCTAAAAGCATTAAATGTAAGTTTGGAAGTATTTTGAAAAATATTTAATTAACATTTGTATATTGAGAAGAAAATTAAATAGAAATTCAATTTTTAAATAACAGAAAATACATAAGGCACATTTTGGCTCAACATAACTTAATTACATGTCAATATATGCATAACATATCTATATGGTTTTAATTATTTATAAATATGGCTATACGTTACTATAATGTTCTGTTTGTTTTGGTATGAGGCCATAATAATCTACAATTCTTCACATAACGACTTTAGTTAAAACATCGAAATCAATATTTTTAAAACGAAGCAAAATAGCTTATAGGTAGTACGGATGAAAGCAAAGGGCAATAGTGAAAAAAGAGGTCGTCGGATATAAACTTTAAAAAAATTATATCACAAGTAAATGAGAGTGACTGAACTTTTGCATCGCTTTTTATTATTCTAAGTAATAGATACCATTTTAAATCATCGTCTTTTCTATTTTCTAGTTTAGAAAGATAAAAGTTTTATTCGGATAAATGAGTTCGAACAAAAGAAATGTTTGTAATAGAGAAAGGAAGGAAATTTAACCATCAGCTTTAAACGCACATTTCAAAAGTACTTCTACTTCGATCACTGGGAAAAAGCTCAAAAATCTGGAATTACAGTTCAAGATGGCTTCTTTTATTTTGATACATTTGGCAACATTTTCTCAAAAATTATACAAGGGGAATGATTCCAATAGTAAAAGTGTTATTTTGTTGAAGAAATTTTGCAATAAGTACTTTTTATATATATTTTTTATCATGTCACAAATATGAAAGTAATATTTTAAATATTCAAAGAATAAAGTTTTGGAATTAATGTCTAGAATATATCTACTTTTACACACAAATATGAAGTTAATACGTATTTTGCATAAAAATATCCAAATTTTAAGTCTGGGGATTAAATAACACACTTGGAATCCTTAAGGTGGGGAGGGGTGCACGAGATTTGAGGGTGCACTAGCCAGAAAAATATAATACTATGAGGTAAAATAAAAATATTTTTTTCTCACAAAATACTTTTAGTTCACTAATTATAACCCTTAACTAAACTTTTAATATAATTACTATAAGAAGGTGAGTTATTTTCACCTATTATTTAAAAAAAAATCATTTCAAATTGGTAAGTTTATAAAGTGTTTCAATTTAAGAACCTTAATTACGCCTTTTCACCGCAATTAATATTTTCATTTTCTTAAATTGAAAATTTTTTTTAGATTTCCTATGAGCTGCACAATCGGTCTTCCCGATGAGCAGACCTAGTGCGTTCTCCAGAGGTAGTATCCACTCTTTCAGGACCACCACAATGGGTGAGATACCGTTGGCCATGTTAATTTGGATGTCTAGTTTCTGCCACACTAGATGGCAGCACCAAGACTCTATTTGGATGTTTAATGATTAAAATAATTTGAAAATCTCTTAACCACAGTGTTTTTGTTTCATATCATAATTTTAAATTTTTTATGGTTAGTCAAAGATAGGGAGCACATATAAATCTTGCAGGGGACGCACCTAAGTTTTTATACGCTACTGTTTTCTGGAAGCATTAAATCATGCATTTAAAAAAATAGGTATGGGTGTTAACATACGGAAAAATACCTTAAGAATAGCGTTATAAAACAAAATACCTTAAGAACACAAAATATATAAATGCATACAGTAATACCATGTTCTATGAATGTTTTGTCCTCGTTTGTTTAATTTGTGAATGAATATGTAGAATTTGGAACATAACACGTATTGTTTAGATGAAGAAAATGTGGAGTTTAGATTATACTATGACGATTTTCCTTTAAATGTATATTTAACATATAAAATATTTAAATGTTAGTAAGTGTACACACATCACCCCGCCACGGCCAAGCACTTTTTCCCGTTTTCCAGGGACCTATCTTTTTCTACAATGGTAAAAAAAGCTTCGTAATTGTGGCTTTTTACAGAATTTGATTTTCGCTGCAAATATTATTTGATAATTAGATTTAATGAATAGGGGAGAGTGGGGTCAATTGTAACACTTTTTACTTAACTATTTTTAACTAACAAAAAATCCAATATATTATTAGTATTAATTGACAGACGAGTAAAGTAGACTATCTCTACTAGAAGAAAATAATAAAAACCTTATTTTAAATGTTATTATATTAGTTATTAACAATTTTTGACAGTCGTGCACTTGTTACAATTGTCCCCACTTACGGGGTCAATTATAACAGTTCATAAATTCAACTAAAACGTAGTTAATTATACATATTATCATAGTTGATATATATTTTTTTATTGATCAAAATAGTAGTGATATTTTAGGAGTAAAAATAATAATGAGCAGAGACCTAATGGGTTAAACTTTTAACTTTCAGGGGTTAAAAATTTCAATTTATGCTGTGAAAGGTGACAAATGAAATAATGCACATGCAACATAATATAAATGATATAGGAAACTATTGGTGGTTCTTAAAGAGTTAAGTAATGGTTTGTAAACATAAGAAATGGGGCCTAAGGGGTTAAACAATTGCAATTGAAATTATGAATTTTATTTTCAGCTGTTTCAATCGTCCCTTTACTTATTGTTACAATTGTCCCCAAGGCGCCATTTCAGCTTCATTTGTTAAAAACAATGCTAGTTAATTAACAAAGCTAATAATTTTTTTTTGAAATGTTAATTAAGGTGTCCACTTACATATTCGGTTAATAATTTTTATTTGTTTAAACAAAATTACTTTGTTACAATATAATATTCTAATACCAAAAAAAGTACTTACGTAGCGTGAAAATATCTTTTGTGATCTAACTCTTTCAAAATTACATAAAAATGGTTGCCAGCAGGTGTGTACATGTAGATTTATTAAATACACCTTGTGCGCCACCTAGAAACCAAATCTAGAACCCGACACTCGAAATTTTTGCTCTGTTACAATCGTACCCTGTTACAATTGACCCCACTCTCCCCTACTATTATTATTGCGAAACGGAAAATAGGATTTAAAATGAATTTAAAAATTAAATTAAACATAGTTTTGTTAAATTTAAATGAGGTATTTAGATAAAAGGGCAATAAATAATTTTGACTATTTTTGCTACGTTCAATATCAGTAAATGTAAACCTTAAAATAACTTGGCGAAAATTATTACGAAAGTTGGCGCAATATATCGAAAATAGCTAATGAACAAAACCATTTTGTTCTGGAATGAGGAAAAGAAGTTGCCCATTAGTCTTAATGCATATTTGGAAAAAGACACAAGAAGTACGGAATGGAGACTTAAAGTACTTTAATTTTGATGCATTAGGAAGATCTTTTTTCCATGCATTAGACACGGGGAATGATTTCGATAACACAAGTGTCAATTTAGTTAAAAAAAATTTCCCTTAGAATAGGTGGTATTAATTTTTTTTCAGTCTCAGAAGAATGAATCCAAAACTGAGAGGAATGATCGCATATTATGAAACCAAAAAGAAGAGTTATTTCTACTTTTTTTTTTAACTTGGGGCATCAGTTTCTTTTTATCAAAGATAATAGCTAAGTAAAAAGAGCAAAATTGTATACATAGAAAGATGTCTGTTTTTAAAATAATAAGTCATATGAATTGAATTCTGAATACTGAGTCATTGTTAGTGTTAAGTATTGAATTTTATCATTTGTTTTATTTTATTTATAAGGACTGCTTTGCTTGATAAATTGCTACTCCGTAAGACCTTGGTTTACAAAGTTGGCATACTAATTTCATTTTTAACTATTTATCCTCAATTGAGTTGTGAGCAACTGAAACCTGTTTTTTATTTCCTTTTTGAGCGAAACACTAATTTGGCAATCGTTTGCGATCGAAAAAAATGCTCGCTATTTTCTTTAGGTGGTTAGGTATTAAAAAAAAACTCTACTCAACTTCGTAACTCAAGGGATGTTTTGTTTAAATTTTTAATTTTGCTAACCATAATTACTTATATAAATACAGATCTCCTTATCTTATAAGATCTTTATTTGAAAATATAGACCTCTAACATAAAATATTTTAATACAACATTATTAAAGCAAATACGTATTGTCACTGTGCAATTATTGTCATTAAACAACCATTGCAATTGAACACTTTAAGTTAGTTTTTACACGCTATTCTTTAAAAGCTATTATTGAAGAAAATTTTCTTCTGAGAAACTAAACAGGCATAACACTAATTGTTTCTAAAAATTATCCTGAAGCCTTAATAAATCCACTTTGTGTCAAACAACGGTAACCTCAATATTACGAGCAAATTAAAATTGGAAGTACTAATCAAAAAGTCTGCAAAATCTGTTAAGGATGCTATTCAAAGCATTTTCGGCATCGTAAACAAGAAAGCTTCGTTTTTTGAAGGCTCCGTCGCCAGATGAAATCATACATTTTGTGAGTAATATTCTATTTCCTTAACTATCAATAAAATGAGCCAATTGGGATTGAATGAGCCAATATATATGAAAATAGCCAACCAATTGGAAAAGATTAAACTTGAGAAATGCATTATACGTTAAGCTAACACACCAACAGAATTTTTAGTATCTAGAATGAATCTATTTAGAATGAAAATATTAATCACGAAGTCTATAAAATCAATTAATAGCAAAAGCTAATTGCAAGAAGTGGATCCTACGTTAAATTAGCACACCAACATAAACCTCATCATTATGGGGCGATTCAAAAAAAAATACTTATTCCAAACGCAGCTCCCATATTCGCTAAAACCACTCTCTAAAATATAAAGACCCCTAAATTTATTCCAGACTTGATACCAGTACAAAAATAAATGAGGCATCATTTAACTGTTTCAAAGCTCATCATAACCAGGAGATGAATAATCAATTCCAAGATAAGTGATGCTTTAATTTTCTTCCGCTGAGTCTTTGTTATTGAATACTTAAGTTAATAGCGTTAATATATCTTATAATAATCATTGTTGATTTAAGAAGTTCGGCAAATATGTACCCTTAAACCTCAGGCCATAACGCTGAGTTTAAGGAAAAGATGAAAAATGCATATGCTCTCCCCCCTCCTCACTGCAAAGAAGAATGGAAAAATTGACCTACAGAAAAGAACCGCGCCAACACACTTGGTATACCAAGAGCTAATATTTACCCACGTTAACAAAATAATGTTTTTCCTTAGAAAAGGAAAAGAACATTTTATGTAGTGTATTTAATAAATTTCGATAGAAGTTTTGGTTTAAGAGGAAGAGTGTACCAGGAAAAAAAATATTAAATCGGTTGTGAGATAATGCTGAATAAATTTAAAAGAAAACATTAATATGATTTATAAGGTGCATAAATTTAGTTTATTGGCAAATGTGCTTATCTGGAAGTATATTTATTTATTTAAATTAGAAAGGGATTTCATTTTAAGGTGTTCAAGCTATTTCGGGAGTTTTATCTAATAAAAAAAATGCTTATAGATCAATAAATAATACATATGTAGAAATCTGATTATTTTAAAGTATAGTTTTGCATATAATATAAAGTATTATCAATTTAATGTATAAAAAAATGGGCATTTAATATATTTGGCATTTGATTTCCTCATTGATCTGTACTTTGGCCAAAGAATACCTGGAGTTATACCTGGAATATCCTTGTTTGCCATGATCTGTACCTTACATAAACCTCGGAATCGCGAACTATGACCTCAAAAGGCGAATGTGCTTTCGAGGGAAAAATCCTTCGAAGTGTTTTTGGAGGTGTTCTGATTAACGGACTGTGGAAAAGGAGACCCAAAAATGAACTTAACTGCATTTATAAAGAACATGATATTACCAAATATATCAAAATTCAAAGGAGAAAATAGGTAGGCCATCTAAAATTACACATCGAAAAATGCGCTATGTATATAAAACAGTATAAAATAGGAATAAAAATTTATTAATTCTAAATTTAATAAACAAAAGTATAATAAATTGAGTCTGAAAATAGAGTTCCTCGGAACCAATTTAGAAAAAAGGAACAATGTCATCTTAACTATTGATTTTAGAAAATGGTTAAAGAAAATCAAAATTTAGTTAGTAATATAGACTGATATAGTTTCAGTCCCTCATTGCCGTTGAACAGACGTTACTTCATAAAAATACACCCTTATTCTTAAAGGAACTATCTATTTATAAATAAAAGGTATAATAATTTATAAATAATTATATTTATTTTTAATATAAATATAATGGAGGCCTGTGAATTATTTTTGTTAGTTTTTGTATATTTTCATCTATAAAAGCTAATGATACAAATATGTATTCAAATGTATTTAAATTGGAGGTATTTTTGATAAGAGAGCAGCTTTATTATTTCGCTTAGCTATGTTATCTGTGACATGGAAATCTAGCATCGCATACGATGCCTAAGCATTATCTACAATGCCAAATTGGCCGAAAAGTATGAAATTATTAGAAATTTCTCACATTGCTAAAGCATTTGATACAATAATAAATAACAAACCATTAAAGTTGGAAATATGATTTGTTGTTCCTTATCCTATTAAAATTCTTAATCTGAGTTTTGGATGGTAACGATTTTAAATTATAGATACGATAGAATTCGCTAAGCTTTACTGGTTATCTTATCTGTAAGTGCTATTTTAGCTTCACAGTGTATGTGCGAAATTTTTCCTACAAATGCCAGTATCTCTACAGAAAAGTGCTACGTTTAACCTAAGGCAAACCATGTGTGAAATCTATCTATTAATAAATATGCTTTAACAAAACTGTTTTTGTATTAAATAATTATTTTCCATTAAGTAAATATAATATTCCAGTTCAAAAAAATTTAATGCACAGTACGCAAAAAAAGGGATCACACTAAATAACTTTTGATCTTATGATTGGATCTTCACTTTCTAGGATTCAATCTTAATGGTTCTAGGAGGTGCTCTAAAATATGCTAATTAATTAGTTCAGACGATATCATAAGCTACAAAATCAGAAATAAGACTATTTTAAAATTCAATTTTAGGGGATGTATCGGACCGATTTCGCTCAAACATGGTATTTTGCCATGTAAAATTACATTCTTCAAAAAGGTGCAAAAAAATTACAATTCATATTTTTTTTGGTTGTTATTAAATAAAACTAAACATTTTAAATATTTATTAAAAGTATACTATATTTACTATCTTTGGATAAATGGGTTTTATAACTGTGTGTAAAACTTTTTCAATTCACTTAAAAATTTCTCGAGAAATACGCAAAAAGTAAAATTAACATGGAGGGGCTTAACTATCTTGACCAAAATTATAGGAACTATATTTTCTAGATTGCGGCTACCACCTATATTTTGAGGATCAGAAATTCGAATCCATCGTTTGTGTTTGATTTCGTGTCTTCAAATATCATCTGCACTAATTAATTAGCATATTTTTGGTCATCCTCTCGAACCATTAAGATTCAGTCCTTGAACGTGAAAATCTTATCATAAAATCAAAAGTTGCTTAAGCTGGTCTGTTTATTTTTTTGCTCACTGCACATCAAATCAACTAAATATTTTTAAATTTAGTATTTCTGAACTAAAAAAATCACAAATAAAAAAAGTTTTTAAACTCATCTTAAAAATATAAGTTATTACTTGAAAGAAGAAAATTAAAAAAAAAAATCGCACTTTTAACCGGTAAGTAAGGATGAAGGAAAGTGAAGGTTCTTAGCTACTTCATTCAAGCTCGGTCCTTTTCTGCGTACCAACGTCTAAACGAGGTATTGTTATGATAATGATTTTCCCAAGTCAATATCCATAGTTATACTTTTATACTCTCCCTTGTAGGCGATGAAAAGGCATTTCACCTCTTTAAGGATAATGAGGCAGGGAAAACGATAATGCTCATAATCTTTGAAACTACTTACAGTAACCTTTTTTTCCTTACCTCAAATCACAACTGTTGAAAACGTGTGGTGAGAAAAGACGATACCAATAAATAAAAAAATAAATAATCCAAACATTTCAACAAATATCAAGGGTGTTATGTTTCATTAAGTATACGTATCCTCACCCAACCTCATTTGGCAGTTTAAAGAACCGATAATGGAGTGTAATTTTGTGAAGGATTCGCCACTTGTATCAAATCGCTGGGGAACGATAACGCCCATATCCATCTTCCAGATTTTATAGAAGTGAGAAAAGAATCTAGATTCAAAGGCATGAAAAATAGATTACTGTGTGAAGAGATGTTTATTTAAGCATGGGATGGCGGTTTCCGAAGAAGATTCTCGTTCACGCTATTCAATCAACGATGAAATGTGAGGTATAAAGTGTTGTTTTATTATTTTGGATGAAACTAACGTGGGAATTATGGGAATTTTCCGTACATTTGATATGAAAGAATAGCTATCGTTGTCATCTTGTTTCCAGTATGTGTTTTAATGTATGGCTTGTGTAAATGATGAGTAGATTGTAGAGTGATTTAGGTGGGATAGAGAAACTTTTGACGTACAAAACATCGGCTGAATTGAACGTCTGGAATGCGGTGCTTCACTTGAAAGGCAACATTTTACGTGCTTTATTCTCTAAAAAAAGATTTGATTTTCAACAAACATATTAAAGATTCAGTTTTAGCGTCAGTATTAAGAAAACAACTAATTAATAATTGTAAGTTGATAAACTATCTTGAATTGTGTAGCTGTAGCTTGTCTATAGAAAGAACTCCTCTCGCCATTTGTCAGGAGCAAGGGCGGTGACTAGGGTTACGAGGTTTAACTATTTCTATTAGGGGTGTTAGGTCAATATTTGACAGGTGGTAAGCGAGAGAAAGGGAATCAAAGGAGATAGAAACCCCCCTTTTGAAACGCTCTGTTTCCTGCTTCCTTAGCTGCTGATTGCTTTAGACTTTATACCGAGGGGAGTTCTTTCTACAGACAAAATATTCGTTAAAAATTTAAATAATAAAATAAAAGTCAACTCGATATAATGGCTTGATTGGCCAGGTATCGGAGCATTAAGTGCACGATTAAAACCACACGTTTAAAATTATTTTGATAATCTTGAAATTGATTACATTGCAGCATTTCGAAACACATGAAATTGGACATTACATAACACTAAGCTTAACATTACAGTTTCAAAACACTTCAAAGACTATGCAAAATATCGAAGAAACAAATTATGAAGTACTACATGATATTATAATAAATGCCTTAATTATTCAGCTTTTTGTTAAAAATAATGCTTCATTTAGCCTCATTTCTAATGGATTGCTTTTAAACTTTTGACGAAAATGAATTATTTTCCACCAATCCTCTACGATTTAGCACTAGCTTGGTCTGATTCATGAGTCGGTGATCCATGAGCCATGAGCCGGGCTTATATCTAATCAAGCATCCAAAGAGGATGCAAGTAAATATTTTCCATTGCCGAACTCAAAAACATCGAGAAAAATTATAAGTATTAAGATCATATTTTACGTACAAAAAAGTTTAATATATTGATAGTTTATAAGTGCATTGATTTTTTTATATATTTCAAACTAGACTGTGACAATATGAAATTCAATAAAAATTTGAATTAATATTAATTTGATTTCCAAAAAGCTAACTGTAACAACTATAAGCATTTTAAAAAAATGGGTGCTCAAATTTAAAGGAAATTTCACATTGTTGACGAAACAGTTTTCTGGTAAATGTTCCGAGCAAAAATTTTGTCAAAGTGACGAAATAACCATCATCACTTCTTCGAGGAAACAAATTTAGTCAAAATTAAAAGAAACATTTCGTTATTCTATTTTTTTTTCAGATGAAATAATGTATCTAACTTTCTAATAATCACTTTATCGTAGTCACTATATAGATGGATAAATGTCAACCAAACAACACAAGAAGGACAAAAGGAACTGATAAATTACACACATGTCTAAAGTGGGATTCAAACCTTGGATCTCTTTGGTACGTGGCCAACTCCTTGACCACCATACAGCCAGGTCAGCTCTTTTCGTCACTTTATTTTCAGGCGTCTAGTCTTCATACTAGTTCACAATCTCCCTCAATTCATAGCAAAAATAGTTATATATTCCGTTATTCTTTTCAGAATTCAATATCTTTACAATTTTATAAAATATTTATAATAAAATATATAGCATTCCATGTTTCGCTTTAAATGTGGACTTAGCAATGATCGAAACCAATTCTCTTCCTCGTAAAGAAGGATTATCTCCTAAAGTTCAAAATAGTTATCTATAATGTATCATCTCATTTAAAATGCAACAAATCTTTACACTTTCATAAACTTCGGCATTAATATTCAACAATTTTTCTGTATCGTCCAGAGTCTTTCACCGTATAATGCTCAATGCATTTATTTCCAAAAAAAACGTATATTTCGTAAAAATTCGTAAAAAGGGTGAAGGGAAAATGCTCTTAAGAGATATTTTTAAGGAAGCTTTCAGAATAAAAATATATTTTTTATGCCATCAATCACTTGTTCTCCGATAGCTGTCGGTGAACCACAAAGTGAATTTACGATGAAGAGCATTTAAAGAGCTTTCTCACGAAGATGCTTTTTTAAAAGAAAGTACTCCACAGAATAAAACACATTTTTATAATCGAAATGCGAGGTTTAAAGCTTTTTTATTTGTATTGTTAAAGTAATCTATGTAAACTACACTTTAACATTTTTTGTAGGAAGTACGTTAAAATTGGCTTTTTAATTTAGCACAGTTCAATTACCGTGTATAAATTTATACCGTTGCTAAAATATAAATGTCTTATTTTTATAATCGAGAGATACGAGATTAGGTCTAACTATTTGATATGTTAACCCTTTGATGGAGATGGAAGACACTGGCTCATATGGCTTTAATTACAAGCAAAATAAATTTTGGTATTTTCTTTAATCATGAAAAACAGTCCAAGAAACAGTCCAACTAAGAAATCTGTTAGATTATCGAAATTATATTTGTAACAAAAAAGTAACTTCAATTTTTTTTATTCGGATTCAAAAATTTATCAATAATTGCTTTGTAAATTAAATAAACTTTAATGATGTATAATTGTTTTCTTTAGGTCTAAATAACCAAAGGAAGTGTACGACTACTGTTTGGAAGTGAGGTGTTGTTGAGTGTTTGAAAGATTTTACCTTTAACGCAGAAAAAAGATGCTGATGTTTCATGTTGTATTTCATAACCATAAATTATTAAAATGCTAAGAAAAAAATTCTCGCTTATTTTGATCTAAACTAATAGAAAATTATGAAAAAAGAAAGAAAAATATGCTTAATAAAAATTCTGCGTCAAAAGGTTAAAGAATAGGTAAACTCTAGTTTCACATTTTATGTAGAAAACAATATATTATAACTAGATTTCTAGTTAAGTATAAGCTAATAAATGCAGATAAAAATATTTTGTTGTTAAAAAACATCATTAAATGCTTTAATATAAATGTCTGGTTCGAATATAACACATTTTGATCATTGGAATAAGAGGTTTTAAGCTATTTATTCGCAATGTTAAAGAATATAAGTTATTTATTTTCACGCTTTCAGTAAAAATTGAAAGAAAAACAACGCTAAAATTAGCTTCTAAATTTAATATAAGTTGAATTGTTCAATTGGTAAAAATGTCATTAAAGTCTTATTATTAATTTAATGTCAGAATAAAACATTTTTATAATCAGAACCTAAGAGTCTTGAAATTTAAAATAGTGACAAAAGGTTTTTTCTTTTTATTGTAACTGATCAAATAAGAAATCAAAAACTAATGTCAAAAAAGAGCAAAAATTCTAGTAGTGAAAGTTTAAGTTAAAAACTGATTGATCTAAGAAATAAATTTATTTAAAAAAATTTTTAAAGTAGGTTTAAAAATACTTCAAAAAGAAAATTTATCACGTTTCAACCGTTAAAATTTTGAGATTGCTTTCACCAGGAAAATTTCGAATAGCTTTAAAATTACGTGGATTTTGGGTTGAAAATTTGAAGCCAAGCTTTTCGAGCGTTTTACCACCCCAAAATGCAACCAAAACCAAATTTGCTTTGCATATTTTTGTTATTTTTAAACCCAAAATGAAGAATACCTTACTATTCGAGATCACAGAGTAAAAATGTAGGGCTTGTGTCACATGGCGTACATTAACTCGTTTGTCAAATAAAAATATGGAAAAGGTTGGCTATTTCTGGGTAAAATAATAAACTTATTTAAGTTTCATGAATCTATGTAGAAAAGTTATAGAGAACAGTAAAGTAATAAAATTTGCATTATGCTTTATTTGCTAATCTAAGATTAAAGCATTTAAAAATACGTAAGCCTGTGGCAGCAATTAAAAAGTTTATTACTTATCATGTTAGAAAGTTTCTAGTTAAACTCACTTCTTTTTTTCTAGTTTTACAGAGGAAGTCTGAGATATTTAATTGAACAATGCCAATAAAACTAAGCTTTTTCACTTGAAGGAGGATCACAAATATTTCTGTGAGTTTTAATATTTAATTGACTTTCGGAATTGGGACATGCTTCTGAAGTGCAATCATAAAATGTGTAAATAAATTTTATAAGAAAATTAATTAAAACTTTTATATTTCAAACGAGTTAAACGGAAAATGTTTTATTGAAGTTTTTATGTGTTTCTTTAACGAAGACTAATTATAAACGCGTTTGTTATTCGTGGAACAAAATAGGATCTTAAAAATGTGTAATGAATTTAATGCTCAATTACGGAATAAGAATTTTATCAAAATACTTAGTTCAAGTTGTAAAAGGAATAAGTTGATTTAGAATTAAGCCTCATGTAACTATTAATATTAATGACAATGGTTAACTGAAAAATGTACATTTTTCAGAAAAGAGCTACAGGGAAAAACATTCTTGTTTCTTGGCGTTTAATATTTAACCCAATTTACAATAATTTTAATATTCTTTAATATACTAAAAACAATATAATTGTTCTTAAAAATTTAAAGAATAGTACCAAAAGTACCACAAATTATCTATATTTGCGAAATATGAGCAAAATGCTTTTTTTAAATAAATAGATGAAAATAAATAAAAAAAATTGTAAAAAAAAAAATTTAAATAAATAAACAAAATAATTGTTGAAAAATAAAGTTGCTAAAATATTTACAAAGTATATGCAAAATGTTTTGCATACGTCGTTTTTTAATAAAAATAAATTAATGAAGGATCTTCAATTTCTAAATGTATCAAACTACATCCTAAAAGTTTGAGAAATAGTTATAGTTTGAGAAATTTTCTGAAACATGTTCACAGTACATCTGTAGATAACCCCGTGAAATTTATGAAAATAAATGGAAGAATCAAATTAAATTCTAAAGAATATAAAATAGTTTTTAATAACTCTTTTGCAATTTCTAAGTAATAAGCATTTAAATTTTCGGACAAGGTAATTTAGTTTCAAAAAGTTAAATGCTAATACCAATCACTTTTTTTAAAAAAAATTACAGAAAGATGTTCATTTAAACAATATTTTAATAATTTGAATTATGTAATTATATTTGAATAACAATTTTTTATAATTTGATGATTTTTGCTTAAAATATTATGTACTAATTTCGAGAAAATATTTACATAAGTAAAGTATCCAATTAGTTTCGACAACTTTTGTTTCTTCATGTGTAAGAACTTAAAAAACTAGCAAAACAAATAATAATTATTATTATTATTTCTTAAATGGCCATATATATTTCATATAGTTTGTTTTATTTTGTGTAAAAACTTATAAAACTAGCAAAACAAATAATCATTATTACTATTATTTTAATGGCCATTTTTAGGTAAGAATAAGGCAACTTTTTACACGTACGCTAAACACAGTAAAAAAAATGTCCTCCAAAAACCAAAAATTCTTCGAGGATTTTATTTAGAAGGCTATCAATTATGTTTTGAACTATAAGCATATAAGCAAGTGTATATACTACCGAGTTATATTGTCGTCATAACACTAAATATAATATTTCAAAAGCAAATTTTTAAAAATTTCCGTACTTGCTCTTTGCGAAAAAACTTGTATAAAAAAGGACTTTTTTCCCTTAGTCTGTAGTTCAAAACATGCATGTTATAATCATAAACACTCATGAGAAATTGTAGACTATTATTTTTAAACAATCATGAGATATTGTGTTTAAGGTGTTGCAAAACGGAAAAAAAATTGATTTTGAAATAAACGAATTTAAAGACTTAAAATCATAGTCAATCCACTATTATCACCTTGCAAAAAACCGCTATAACTTTGTAAATACTTGTAGTACAAACGAAAGTAATGTATTTTTAAAAAGCTAAGAGTATAGGAATTATAAATTAATAATAAACTCATTTTAAATTTTTTTTTTCCCAAAATCATATTTTCGCACTAGTCAGATACCTTAATTCATTCAACAAAAAATATACTTAGCAGTTAATTAAACAGAGTTTACTGTTTTGTATTTAGTTGTATCGAATATAATAGTTTTGAAATAATAAAAATGTACAATTATTTTCACGAGACAGTAGAGTTCAGTGAAAACAAATTTAATAAAAAATAAAAATTGTATTGAAAAATTAGTTACGAACTCTCTCAATTTGTCTAAGAAACTTATTTTAATAACCCATGAAAATCAGCTTTTCTATATACAATTTTACAAAAGCCAAATTCATATTTATAATGGGTAATTTTCTTTAATTTTTTATTTTTAAAACTATGAAATAGTACAGAACCCAATTAACCAAATTTTATAAAATGCTTCGAAGCACAATAAACAATAACAATGTATTTACTAATGATACAAATTAACCTTATTAAGAATCTAAATAAATTAAATAACTATAAACTTCATTTCGCCTGCTTTCATTAAAAAAAAATATGGAAAGAAAAATGTTATCTTTTAAGCGATATTGTTTCAAATGAAGTAATTGGATTGATGTAAATTAAGTACAAGACTTAACTATTTTTAGTTTTAATTTACGGTTCTCTCACAAATTTAATAACTGCAAATGCCTCAAAATGTTTGGAAATCGCTTATTTCAATTGTCATCTTAAAACTAGTTACTTTTTTTGTTGAAATGTCAATGAAAAATAAGCAAACGCTAACTTTTAGAAGACCTTGAAGGAAGCAAATCTAATTAGCGCTCTGAAACTCAATCAAACTGCCTCAGAAGCATCACCAGAAACAAAGTAAATACATCTCACTTCACTTCAGTTGAAAGAGCTAATTTGCTTTGCAAATAAGAAAAATCGAAACAGTAGAATTTTCATATGAAAAGATCTAGAGATATAAAGTGAAAAAAAAAGGAGGCAGCATTTCATCTTTTCTCATAAATATTTGATAAGTTAGGTTGTATTCTTTGAAAAGATGGATTCTTTTCAGATTGTGGTGAAAAGGTTGCTTTCATTGAGATTTTGTGAAAGGTATTGATGCGAAAATAGATATTTGTTACAAGGTTTTTTGAATTAAATTTTTCTTTTATTTTCTTATCATGAAATATTAAAACCCCTTAAATTATTTTAATGCAGATGTAAGGTTTTGCCAAATATTTAGATTGAAGTTCACGCTTTTTTTTTACTCCTGCCACTTCATATTGAAAGCTTTATAATTCTAATGGTGCAATATAGAAATATAGAAAAGTCAATGCATAAAATCTGATTCAAAAGAGTACGCATCATGAAATTGAGTTACCATCTTCGTTAAACACACTAAAAAAACTTAATACACAATTATGTGCGTTTTAGAATTGGGTGCTGAAACACCCGTGAATGTATAGAAAATTGTACAGAAGTAAACACGATTTCTATTTGTTTAAAAGCTGAATTTGAATGAAAAGGGATGTTAAAAAGGAATTAAACGAAACGAATTCAGAAATAACAATGAATTAAAAGGGGGAAATCAGATCAAAGCGAACACCTTTATTCAAACAAGGTATGTTTACACGCATCATAACTTGTATTTTATTTTTTTGTACTCTTTTACATATTTCGGCATTATTCTACATGTTTCACATATTTCAAAAATGTTCCAGATTATTCAACAAGTTCCACATTATTGTACATGTTCCACAGTATTCAAAGATGTTCAAAACTATTCAAAAATATTCAAAACTATTCAAAAATGTTCAAAACTATTCAAACATGTTTCACATTATTCTTCATGTTCCCCATTATTCTACATGTTCCCTATTATTCTTCATGTTTACCAATGTTTCGCAATATTCTGCATGTTCCACATTATTCTGCATGCTTTTTTATCATTCTACATGCTTTTATCGCTTCACACTTATAAATTATTTTTCATGCTTTGTATACATTTTGAACAAATGTTCCCCATTATTCTATATGTTCCATATTATTCTACATGTTCCACGTTATTCTACATGTTTACCATTATTCTATATGCTTCACATTATTCCACACGTTTCCCAGCATTCTACTTGCTTTTATTATTCTATTTGCTTGCTTCACACGTTATAAATTACTTTATGAGCTTTATACATATTTTGAACAAATATTAATGTATTTAAACATTTCTATGCGTTTTGCATCATTCTTCACGCTTCGAATTATTCTAAATGTTTTTAAATAATAACATACAATACTAAATTTTGAAGATTTTAATTAAAATAAGATAAAAAACTTTCCAATTCTTTAAAAAAGTGAAATTTAACTGAGAGGAGAAAAATATTAAATATAAGGATTTATCATTTAAAAAAAAAAACTTATACTGGAAAAATTTATGCTGCCAAAGTAATAAAATCGCATCTTCTGAGTAAAAATCACATTTTCTGCCGTTATATAAAGCTCGGGTCTCGGGAGAATATTTTTAGTAGGTCTTATGGTGCACTATTTTTATTTCGAATGTTTGGATTTTACAAAATATAGATCCAATGTAGCATTTTTATGTATCTTAACGTTTATATGAAATACGAAGTTTTAAACTAATTTAAATCTCATAGAAGACCAAAAAGTATGTGCGATGGCATATTATTTACTTAGCTTTTAAAAAATTGTACCTCAAAAAAAGAATATTTAAAGTAGAAATGGCATCTAGAATATACATTTCCTTTAAACTTTCAAAATATTTCATCCTAATATAGTTGCATGTATTCCGATTTTTAAAACATGAGGGAATGAAGAAATAAATTTTAAAGCACAATTCTTACAAAATATGTTCCTAAAAAATCTGTATCTTTAATTTAAAATAATATATATCAGAGATTTTGTATAACTTCTTTTAGCACTTGCGTACATTTAAATTTACTTTAAACTAAAATTAATTTAAAATTAATTAAAATGTATTCAAATTCATATTTATATATTTTTATTTTATTTAAACTAAATGCATATGAGAATGTTCTGGTCACGGTTATTTTATTCTAATTAAATTAATTCCAGTTAGAGTAATTTTAATGAAATAATTTTAATGAATAAATAAATGTGATTATCATCACAAAATTAGCCATCTCCTTAATAGAATTTTGGTAATAATTGTCAACAAAAGTTTAAGCAATTTTGAATTCTAGTAATCATCTCAGATTAATGAATTATTTAAACTTAAATGCTATTTCCAAAGTAAATTGTAGTAATTTAATTCTCGACTTAACTAAATTCTTACTCGCTCTTCAAATTACTAGTTAATTCACTCCTTTATTTAATACTTCAAATTGTATGCACATACTCACTTTTATCCAATCCTCATTGATTATTATCACTGATTATTTATACATTCTTTTTTTATCAACACTCATTAATTCACTTATTTATTTGTGTGCACTCTTATTTACTAACTCACTGGAGAACCGTTTTTAGTCTTATCGTAGATATCTATAGATTACATCATTTTCAGATTATCTTATTTTTTCCAGTAAAGTATAGAGGTATGCTTTGTGCTATGCAGACTAAAGGCCAAAGAAAAAAAAGCGTAAATAAAGCACAAATAATAGTACATAAATAGACGTACTATAGTTTTACCTTTCTCTTTCTTTAAGTAGCAAGTGATGGTAGAGAAAGTGAAGAGATGAAACCGTGCAAAGTAGTAACCAAAGTAACCATTAGGTACAGAGGAACAAGTTTGAACAAGAAAATTAAAAAAAAAGAGATAAGAAAAAGGTGTGAGGGAATTCGGAGGGAATCCCAGAGAGCTGCAATAGATAAAATTAAAATAGATTTCCGAATATTAAGAAACGGCGGCATACTAGATAGATCATTAAATTGTTGGAATGCTTCAAAATATAGAATGACTCCCGAAAATCAAGTTCGGAAGATAATGAACAGTATTGAATGATTTTAGAAAGAAATAAACTCAAACCTGTGATTTGAAGAGTTATAGTTAATCGATTAATGTCTCCATTTTTGATAAATCTTTCGCGTTCCTTAAGTCGAAGCTTAAGGGCACGCTTAGTTTGTCTAACGTATGCAAGATCATATGTTTTACCTAATTCCTATTAAAAAAATTTTTTTTCTAAAGAAAATCATAGTAAAAAATTTAGAGATAACATTTTCGAACCAAAAATTCCCTTTAAGTGTTAATAAAGTATCTAAAAAAATGATTTTGTCAGAAATCAGAAATTCAAAGAGAACTGACAGATAAGGGAGATGCTGGACTATTTCTTGAAATAAAAATTATTCGCGACTTAAAAATGTTTCATTAAAAATTAATACCTTATTGACAAAGTTCTATCTACACAAAAATATCACTCAGCATATTTTTAAAAGAAAGGCATAACTCAGAAACGGAACTTATCAGAAATTAGAATTTCAAACAGCAATTGAAAAAATAAGAACTATCGTTTCAACGAAAATGGCTTTCAACTTTAAAATTATCCCTTAAAAATGAAAGCATCATTGACTAGAGAACAATCAATCTTTTTCACATTCATTTTTCATACTTTAGAGATCATTAGAGACAAACAGGAAGCGAGCAAAAGCCGAACAACATAACACGCGACAGTTCATAATCTATCATGCACAAAGAAAATTGACGATAAAAAAGTGAGTAGGAAAGCTGTTAAGAGAAAGGTATTTTTGGGGATGAACTTGGGAATTAGCAAGGTTCAAAAAGTCATTTTATATCATTCAAAATAAATGACTGAATGTAAAGAATGAGTTTCATTTCTCTCCTTTTCTGTAATAATGATCGAAGCTATTACTTTAAAATTTATAAGGTACTCCGTTAAAAAAATAACGAAAACCATCTGAAATTTTACTTAGATGAAAAATGAAGCGAAACGCTTAAAATACTTTGTTAGCATCAGCTGTGTATCTATTTCGCAAAGCTGGTGTCAAAAAATATACACATAAATTTATTATTAGAAAAATATTTTTTAAATGAAAAAATGTTTTTCCTATAATAATTAATAAGCTTTAAAAATATACAACCCATATTCATTCATGATTAAAAATGATAATGCTTAATTAGAACTAGATATTGTATTATTGACTAGTGATGCAAAAGGTTTACAATATAACCGTAACTGCTAACAGATGATAATAAGGCTATTACTTGAACTCTAATTTCATTAGTAGAGGAAAATCAAATGTTTCATTAGCAAAACTTTGATTCTTGACACGTTCTCACAGGCACGGCCTAAATATGAGCATTTACTGATGAAGATAATTTTTTTTTCCTGTACTTAAAAGAACTTTACGAAACATGTTAGGTAAACTAAAATGTCATAATCATAGGAGAAGTACCAACTTAAAAACATACTAATTTTATGAAATGAAAAAAATATTTATTAAAGAAAACTATTATTTAATATATTATACACTTATAGTGATTCAGTGGTTATAATTAGCTAGTAACCTAATAAGATAAAAAAATAATCGATGTTCGAAAAAAAATAATTTGACTACAATCATCAGCCAACAATAGAATGACATAGAATTTCACTCCAAAGAAGGCCAGGGCCACACTTAGTTTGTTGCTCCGATAGAGAAGACATTTAGAAAGTTGATATTTTTTTCCCTATTGTATGCAGAAGCATATAAATTCCTTAATGTCTCATGGACGAACTATGGAATTTAACGCAAGGCTAACAGTAATTATTTATTATAAATTATTTCATAGTAATAATTTTTGTGATATCGATAATTAGATTGACAAGAAATATGCTCATTTGCATAACTTGTACTTGGGTTTACTGTCCAAATTGAATAGATTTTGAAACATGTCATTTTAGCAATCCAAAAAAACCTATAGAAATCTAACAAATCTCAGCACAGGAAGTGGATTGGGGGAGGAAACAAAGGAGTGGGGAAAGAAAATTCTTGGAAACACCTTGAAGTGACTGTATTTAACGAAACTTGTATTGTTGTTTATTACATCCATTCCCCTGTATTGTTATTTGTTAGATTTTAACAGTGTTCTTGATTTCTCCGAGTTTAAATATTAATCTGCGAGATCCAATCTGTTTACTTTTCTTTGTATTCATTTATGATGAGGATTATAAAAATGCATGTAAAGGGCGTTCTTAACGGAACACCTCCTATTTTTTTTCTTCTAAATACGGGATTTGAAATAAATAAGGATTTATTCTACAAAAGTAACCATTTTAGAAATTATTCGAGTTTAACTTTTAATAGTTTCATTCATACCACACACAAACACAAATATTTAAACTCCAGGGAAACTATTTACAAATGGAATAACTTAAATTTCGAACATCATAATATTCCAAAATCAACTATGCCAAGAATGAAGACGGAATGCGTGTTTCCATTCCATCAAATACAGCACGACGGAATATATTCCGTTCTCTTTTAGACCGGATTAGCATTTTAAAAGAATATCTTCCGTTTTGGGAGTCCATCATCTTTAAAAGTCAGGCAAAGGATGGGATGAGAGGGATGTTTGTTCCATCTTTGCGTAAAATTGGAGACCCTCACACGCGGTTCCGGTTGTCAACGTACGTGACAGCCTCTTAATCGAAAACCGGAACCGAGGACAATCCTTCCCATCCTTCATCGTCCGAAACTTTAAAAGTTCTTAAACAAAAATTTATTCCCTTGCTTTGGCGATACATGATGTGAATAGATCTACTACACTTGTCAGAACTTTGAATTTGGATGAATATTCAAATGAATGGTAAAGTGCTCTATTCTGGAGTCATGAATGTAGGTTTATTTTCATTATAATGCTGTCTATTTAAAACATATAATATCTTCTACAGTAAGAGTATAGTATTAAATGAATGGCATTTACTATTTTTTAATAATAATTAATTTACTATTATTAATTTTTATGGCATTTACTATAAAAATTTATCAAAACTTATTACTGTTTTATTTTTAAAAGTGAATATTTATTGGTAAGTGGTAATACTTTTGTAATGTAGAAAGACAGAATATTAAAGTTACTTAACACTAGGTTGCCTAAAGGAAGTCATTTTGACTGCCTTTTCATTTGTGAAAAATGTGCAAATAATAATGCGTAACTTAATATTTTCTTTCCAAGTGAAGTAAATTTTTTTATTGCTAATATTTACTAATAACTTGTTATATAACTGTAAATAATATAAAAAATATTAAAAATTAATTAAACAAATTTCTTTATACATTAGTTATTCTTTCACAATGCAGTCATTTTGACTGCTTTTGGGCAATATAGGTATACACTAAGTTTCAGTCGATCTAGTGTTAACTGCTTTTATATTAAAAGAAGTACTTTATTTCAAATATTGCAGAAATATAATTTTAATATTAGTAAAATGACTTCGGAATATTATTATTTTTTCGTAACGTTGAGTATTTGTTGGTAAGTGATAATTTGTTATGTAGCACAGCGTGATAATAAAGATAATATTCACTATTGCAGAAACATTCTTTTTACATAAAAACTTGACGTATATATCTTAAAATATTTAAATTTAAAAATTAATGAAGTTTTATGTTTCAACAATGAGTTTTTTTTAAAAAAAAAGATATATATATTCAATAAAGTTTTGGGTAGTATTTTATTTGAATCCAGTGAATAGAAATAAAATTTTGTATTGGTGGATATTTGTATAACATAACATTTTAATGCATTAATCACATAGCGGCTAATTAAATATTGTTTAAAACCCTAACAGTGTTCTTATAATTAGATGTGAAGCGAAAATGAAAGAATATATATGCAGTGAAGAAAAAAAAGTACCTAAAAGTTTCAAAATTACCTCAATTACATTCATTAAACAATATTTTTTTTCATTTCCAGAGACGATGATGGCTTCAACATCTCAATCGATTGGTAACCCAAACCTCATCAGCTAATCGAGCTGTTGCCACATCTGCATTTGAAATAGTAACAAAAAGCCTTTGTGAGAACATCCACAACGCCTGTCACATCGGACAAAAGATTCCGCCAGGGCAAAAGAGCCACAGGAACCAATTTTTTTGGAGACTCCATTATTTATACATATTGTTTCCGAAATAGCCTTGTTTAATCTTTTCATCCAATTAAGCTGTCAGATGCGAGACACTCTTTTGTTTGAGTTAGTTGGAAAGTATTGCGTTTCTTCTTGTATACTTTTATTCTCTAAAGAGATGTCTCTAAGTCTGAGAGATATAAGAAGAAAAAAATAAGGTGCCCATTGAAAAAAAGCTAACCCAAGAAATATTTTGTAAAGGAATGAATAAAGAAAATTAATCGATTATGTTTTTTTTTATTCATATTAAGTTACTCCATAAGCTAAATGAGATACATTGAAGTAAGTTGAACAAGAAGACTATTTGAGTGGTGAGTTGAAACAAATTGCCTTAAAAGTAATTTTCTAAGCTAATAGTTTATTTGACCTTTTGTCGAACAATTTTTATTAAGCCTATTTTTCATACTTTTTCATTATGTTTTATTAAATTAGGTCAAAATAAGTGAAAAATATTATATTTAGCTTTTTAATAATTTATTGCTATGAAATACAGCATGAATCATCGGTGTCTTTTCTCCGTTTAAGGTAAAATCTTTCAAACACAGCTGACTTCCAAACTATAATTTTTCATATTTGCTGTTATTCGGATATAAACGAAACAGTTATTCATCATTGAAATTTTTTTATTTTACAAAATCACTTATTAATAAATTATTATTAATGAAATAAAAATAATGAAATTAAATTATTGATATGAATGGAAAAAAATGAAACTACATTTTAGGATTTTATGTTTCAATACAAACAATTCCGATAATCTAATAGATTTCTTTTATTAACTATCAGGCTGTTTAGAAAGTTGGATATACATTATGCAGATAATAAAACATCCTATCCAAAAACCACTTTCGTAAAAAATTTTTTGAGAAAGACTAACTTAAATGACATATATACTTAAAGAAATTAACTTGAAAATCATTTACAAAAAAAGGCGGAAATTACAAAACTCTAAATTGATTTCAGAAATGTATCATGCGATTTAGATTTAGTATGCAATTAAATCAATAAGAAAGCGATATAAACCCTTCGAGTCAGATGGGACACTGGTGCCCCATTAAACATTTTTTTGATGCTCTAATTACAAGCATTATAAAATATATTATGGTACTTTTTAATTAAAGGAAATAGTCTAATACTTACTAAAACATATTGTTAGATTATCGATATTATATATTTGTACCAAAATATAAAATCAAAAAAAAATTAGTTTGACATTTTTTTCAAAATATATTAAATTATTTCGTAAAATAAAGAACTTTCAATAATGAATAACTTTCTCTTATATCTAAATAACTGAAAACCAGTGCAATTTTGAAAAATTATTGTTCAGAGGTAAGCCGGGTTTGGAATATTTAACCAATAGCGCAGAATTATTAAAATGTGAAATATAATATATTTCACTTACTTTGACCTACATTAATACAAAATAATGAAAAAAGTATAAAAAATATATTTAATAAAAATTCCACGTCAAACGGTTACATATTGCTCTTATCTTTAGGACACAGACATCTAAATGCCTCTAAATCTTAAAGGCAGCTATTTAAAGTTTGATAAAAATCGTCTATATTAATTCATTAACATTCAAAAATACTTCATTTTGATTAAAGTGTAATGACTAATATTTATATACAAAACAGAGCTATTATATATTCGAATCTTTTCGTAATTATTGTAAAATCAACTTACATACATAAATATAATTAAAGGAATATTTGCGTAAGGCAAGTTTCTTCCTAACCCTCAAGTCATTTCAGCGAGGGAGTATTTGATGTATTAGTTTGCTAAAACAAACTGAAACGATACTACTTCTAAAACAAGTAAACAGAACTCTAAAGGAAAAACAATCTATCAGATACAGTCAGTAGCAAAGATTCTTTCCAAAATTCAGATCGATAAACTCCGAAAACAAAAATCTAGATTTGGAGAATATAGCGAGAATAAGGAGAGAATTTCTAAATATCGATTTACAGTATTAGAATTTGAATCGAAACAAAACAAAACTTTTAGGATTGTGATTATTTGTTTAACGGAATTATACGATAATTTATAGATTAAATACATGCGAGCGGATAGTAACATAATATGTTTGCAACCTCGATAAGTAAACATGGAGTTAAAAATCTTTCAATAAAGAGAATTAAAGAAAAGGTAAACAACTATGCAAGATAGTTCATATGTATCTTTCCAACTTAGATGTGAGATCAGATCTTGGAAAAAAATGATGTTCGGCACACGCGTCCCAATAAGTTAACTTCAGTGGAAAATTTTCATATTTTTTGTTACATCTTTATCTTATTTTTTAACAAAAAGTAAAGTTTGGAATAGTAATAATATATTGATAAATTATTCATATTATGAACATTCTTGTGTAAAGTTTGGAATATAGTAGCAATAAACATAATACATGACATATTATAAAACAGTTTGAATGATTAGCACTTTGAATGCCACGGTAATTTTACATGGCTTGCCCGTCTGACCAAACGGTAAATAACTACAAACTAAATTTGCAATTATTAGCGTAATTTGCTAGTTTTTCAAAGCGTAATTTGCTAGTTTCTGAAAAAAGTGGTGAATTTTATAAGCCTACGAATTGTTTATAAATAGTGGTGGATAAAAATCCACTAAATTGAATTTATTAAACCAAGAATCACAATTAATAAACTACCACTTGAAAATATTTATTCGCTGTCCGGAGCAAGTTGGCATCTCTGTGTATATAAATAAAACTATTTTTGTGTGTTCTATATTACATTGATTTCTTCAAACCATTTTAGCAACGATAATAATATTAAAAAAAATTAAAAATTTACTCGAATTATGTGTTTCTAATAATTTTGGCCTCGCCGGTTACCGGTGACTCACATGTCATTCAACGTGTTAATTTTCAATGCGCTAGTTAAGTTTTTTTTAATATTATATAAAAAAATTAAACAAAGATTTATTGATTTACATTTTTAATAAATTATAAAGATTATGATTTTTAATGAATTATGAAGATTTTAATAAATTATAACCGTTTAATAAATTATAAAGAAGTTTTATTAAATTAAGTTTACTTATAAATCTAAATTCAGTTTTTATAATGTACTGTAATGGTAATCATTTGTAACAACTTTTTAATTCATTATTTAGATATAAACTTTCAATATATTTTTGCAACTGCAAAAAATTTGAAGAAAATTAAATTTATAGACTTGGACATTTTAAACCAATGCAGTATAGATTTCAAAAATTATTTTTGTCAAAGAAGAAAAGAAACATTAATTGCATGAGTTAAATTTAGTAACTAAATCAGTTATTCAGAAGTTTTATTTTAAATTACAGAAAATTAAATTTTTTATTATTATTCAATTTATTGAAAATGAATAATAAAAATCCCAAAATTTCGTCACCTAAAATAAAACATATTGATTAATTATCCGCTTTTCATTATTGACTTACATAGGTTCTTTAAATAAGGCTTAATATAACATCTTTATACTGTTTAGATATATTACAAATATTAAATAAAAAATACAGTGAATAATAATGTATTTAGAGCCTTTATTTTGAAATCCTATTCAAAAATTCGTGGCAAAAATTGAAAATCAAACAAATGCAATGGCTATCAACAACTACTGATAAATCAACGAAGATAAAGATGCGTTTTTAAGGCGAAAACATACCAGTCGATTAGTTGTCAGGGGTGTCAGCCAGAAGATATGAGCTATTCATTTTGTCACCGAGTTCCACAATATGCATAATAATCTAAAATATGCAATCTTCACACCTCTGCACCCCTATTTGATTGAGCTTTTTTGATTCGTCCTTGTTGGCTGCTAGCCAGTTTTCCATGTTACGCGTGGGCTATCAATAGTTTCAGCCAAAGCATTTTCAATATGAACAAAAATTTATTATGAAAATATTTTATGTAAATTGAAATATTTTGCAAAGAATAAAAACCTAAAATTTCATCATATAAAGTTTAGAAAAATCAGTAATCTCTTCACTTTTTATTACTGGCTTTTTATAGATTCTTTTAATAAATCTGGCGAATGAAAATAAGGAACATGTTCCAACCACAATGAAGATGCATTATGTTTTCTCCTCATCAATTCTTACATAACCATTATGTTTATTGAAGCAAATGATTGTGCTATTTTCGTTGACTCTAAAAGAAATAGCTCACAGAAAATTACTTTCGTTTTTAACAGCCGTGTAATAAATCAGCAGCATTTATTTCAAAAAGAATAAAAAAAAAGAAAGCAAATTCACGGAAAAAGAGCGAAGCTTCCAGAAATTATGTAACGTATTCAAATTCATTCATTGCTTACTTTTCGCAATTTTTCTACTCAGAAACCTAAATGTATATTTCGAAGAAAACTAAAAATTATTCTTATGTAGAATAAACTCCTGAATTTTAATTTGAAGATTAGGAAGATGAAAAAAAAAAATTTATTTTCTTGAAAATGAAACGACCAGTAAAAAGAGCTGGAGTTATGTAAATCAGAAAAAGGTGAAAAAAATTTCGCAGAAAAAAATTTGTTTCTTGAAATAGATGGTTTTGTTGGAAAATGTAGGAAAAAAATACTTATCAGTGCAGCATTTCACTCAATAAAAATTTAATTAGTTTAAGAATTAGCTTTTTTTTATACAAATTTAAGCACAAAGGATTTTTTTAATAAGTATATTTCATTGTTCATTTTTTATAAGGAATTTAAATTAGGTTTCGTTTATAAAGTAGCTGTTAATTCTTTTTTTCACAATCACACGCATATGAGATTATGCGTGTTTACAATGACGTATAAATAGCTTATTTTGAAGTAATTCTCACGTGAATTTAACTAAAATAATTTGTGGTCATTATCAGTTTCTCTTTTAAAAATACAACTCGAACATTTGCTTTCACTAGATGTCTTTGATATTTTTAATATTAGAATTTAATAATTTCCTTTTTGATTATTTACGTGTTTTACATTTCTCTCACCATATTCTTAATGTATTTGCATACACTGTTTAGATCAGAAAACTAAAAGTTTAAATTTATTTGCAAAATAATTAAAATTAGAATCAGCTAAATCACCAATGAATTACTATTATCTTTAATTGCTTTTATATTTTAAATTCTTTTCTAAATCACCAATATTATTTGTTTGAAAAATGCATTGTTTTCACACGTTTTAAAGATAGGAAAAAAATTTACAAATATATTTTAAGCTTTTTTTTTTTAATTTTTTATATTTTTTAAAATTTACAGACCTCCTCTCATATATATTAATCATAAGTAAAAAATAAATATATTAAAAAAAGTGGCATTTATACGAATTTTATTGAAACGGATTTATTGAGTTTCTTCTAAGTAAATAGAAATACTGAACATGTAAATTTACAGTATAATCATATTTTTTTAAATATACAGATCTCTTCTCATATATATTAATCATAAGTAAAAAATAAATATATTAAAAAAAGGGGCATTTATACGAATTTTATTGAAACGGATTTATTGAGTTTCTTCTAAGTAAATAGAAATACTGAACATGTAAATTTACAGTATAATCATATTTTTTTAAATATACAGATCTCCTCTCATATATATTAATCATAAGTAAAAAATAAATGTATTAAAAAAGGGGGCATTTATACGAATTTTATTGAAATGGATTTATTGAGTTTTTTCTAAGAAATAAATAGAAATACTGAATAAGTAAATTTATACGGACCCCGTAATTACTTCTCAGAAAAAAGCATTGGTCCAATATTGGGTCAAACCACCTGCGAAACTAAACTTTTTATAGTTTGTAAATACGCAATTACTGGCTTCAAGATACCGTTTGATTACAAGAGATCGTTTGATAGATTTCTCCGTTAAAATCTCCGAAAATAATCAATTGAAGAAAAACTTATAAAAACAAACAAGCCAAAAAGCAATCAAATCTTTCAACGGAAAACCTACGACCATGTTGATACCTACGACAATTACTCCCACTCTGTAAAATAAAGTCATTATGTGCGAAAAAAGTAGAAATTTTTCAGTAGACAGTGTTGTGGTATGTAATTTTGCTTTAAAATAAACATCAAATACGAACCCCGTAATTACTTCCCAGAAGAAAGTGTTGGCGCAATGTTTGGTCAATTAACCTGCGAAAGTAAATTTTTTGTAGTTTGTAAATATGCAATTACTAACTTCAAGATACCGTTTGATTACAAGAGATCGTTTGATCGATTTCTACGTTAAAACCCCCGAAAACAATCAATTGTAGAAAAACATAAAATAAAAAATAAAAAACCGAAAAACAATAAAAACTTTCAAAGGAAGATACCTACCCCAATTACTGCCCAACTGTAAAATGAAGCCATTATGTGCCTAAAAAAGTTTAAATGTTTTCAGTGGACAATGTTTTGGTACGTAATTTCGCTTTAAAGTAAATATCAAATACCAAGAACTGTTAAATTTGTTTAAGGAACTTAATAAACCATAAAGTTTTCTGATTCAAAGTCACTCTGGATCAAGCAACAGTTAGCTGCACTTTTTCAGTCGACCGCAAAGAAAAGTTCGGTTATGGCCATCATTATAAAACAGATTCGTCTAACTATAGGTCCTGAAAAAAACATGGAACCCGTTATGCACTTTGAATATTTACTGGATACTGCAATTACAGGATCATCATACTGATGGAGTTTTACCATAAGTATCGTTATTTGTAAGGCTGATATCTTTGATAAACATGGTGATGACCAGTCTTGCATAACAAATAGAGAAAGAAATTGTGACCGAATGTCAACTTAAAGCGGATGGTAAATTGTTCAGAGAATTCTTATTTTGTTTTTAGTTCTACTCCTTGCGGTATTTTTTTTTCTATGGAAAGACCCTCGCGTGCAAATGCTATTTTCTTTTTGCACATTTTTGTAAGGTTTTATTTTCCTTATTTTTTCCTTTTATTTTGCCCTCAGAAATGAAAGAGGAAGAAAGGAAGAAGAAAGAGGATTTAAATGAATTCCGAAACAGAAATTCATCTTTGTAGATCTTTTTCTCGAAAAATGGGTGTTTTTTTATTTTATTTTAGTATTCCCTTTTTTTTAGATTTTTGCATCCTTTCTCTCCCAGAAAACCCTGAGATTTATTTCTTTTCTGGGTATCAGATGAGTTTGCGCAATTTATAAGAGAAAAATGATTTGAAAGATAGCTTTGGAAGCAATTTTTTTCGTTCATTGTTGGTTGAGTTACCAAAGGCAATTCTAGAATTTAAGAAAAAAAGTCATAATAAATTGAGAAATTCGATCCGGTTCGTTGTCCGTTTCCAAAATAAATTATTTCGGTTTCGGAAATATTTTATGCATATTAACTCTTCCCCGAAGGCAAATTTTCTTTAATGCTTGATAGAAAGATTACGTCTCTTTTTTATCTATATATTTTCCAAATTCATATAGTCAACAGAAAGAAATTATTTCTGTATTTCGGATTTAGAAATATGTTTGTTTTTTTCATTTAATGCTACTTATCAACCGCGAAAAAATACAGTTTTCAGTTCTTATACACCTAGTTATCATGGTTTTTATAGAATCTATTATTTACTTCCATGTATTTTAAAAATATAAACAATTGATAGATGCATTTGTCGTAGGCTAGTTGGAAAATTCTGCTCTTCTCAAACTGCGGACGTCATCTGTAAGGCTTATTATTACAGTGATAATTACTAGTACATTGTAAAATAACTTTGACAGTTAGTAAAGAACTAAATTTTCAATTGATCTAAGACATTTTCATACATGCATTAAGAAAAGGGAAATGTCTAAACCAATCGATTTTCAATCAATCACCAGCAGTTACTTAACCCAGATGGGACAACGGCGTCTCTCTCATATTTTTTTTCTTGAACTTTCTTACAAACAAAATTATACTTTGGTATTTTTTAATTTTAAAAAACAGTCGAATATTAACTAAAAAATCAGTAAGATTATCGAAGTTATATTTGAATTAGCATCTAAAATCTAAAAAAAAGTTTGATTTCTTTTGATTTATATTCAAAATTGTATCAATAATTGATTTTGTTAATTGAAAAAATTTCAAAGAGGAATAACTGTTACTCTTAGATCTAAATAATTGCAAATAAGTACAAATTAGAAGAAAAAAAATGTTTGGAAGATTTTATTCTTAACGCAGAAAAAGACACCGGTGTTTCATGCTGTATTTTATGACCACAAGTTACTAAAATGCAAAATATAATAATTTACACTTACTTTGACTTATATTATTACAAAATAATGAAAAATGTTTGAAAAATATATATATTAATTCTGCATCAAAGATTTAAGAAACAGATGCTTGGAACCTTCTTAGTATATTTGCACAAAGATATAGAGTAACATAAAGAAATATCGAAAAATATTTATTTAGTATTAGGAGAAAGGACCAAAAGACAATGACGAAGCTAAAACTTCAAATAAAAATATTCGATGACATCGTGAAAATAAAACGTTTAAAATGACTTAGGACTAGCCACATAAAAATATATTCAATTGCCGGAGTAACAACACTTTGAATTATCTTCTTGACCAAAAAAAAGACCACAAAAAAGAAGGCTGAGGAAATTAGAAATGCAACAGGCTTGAATTGAAGGATCAATAAGAAGATCAAAATAATTGGAGAACGTTGGAGAAGACCTTTATCCAGCAGTAAATTGATAATGCTTGAAAAATATTAAAGCATATGTTACAAACCGATGTTTAAAATCAGGCATTCAATAGATTGCCGATTTTTAACATTGAAATTGGCTTTCTATTAATTTTATACTTGATCAAATCAGATTTTGATCAAGCATGAAATGCTTAAGAGAATGCCAAGACATTCTACAGCTTGACCCATTACAATCCAATACATTTCGAAATAAATATTTTTCACATTATCTAGACATTCTATTGAAAGACTAAGAAATTACAAGCATGTCCTATGACTAGAAAAAATGCATAATAATTCCCATATTTCTTATTTAGCCTAAAAAGAATCGTCCTAGGGATATTCTATACAATGACTTGAAGCATTCACTAGAATGATGACATTCCAGGCACTGAAGGTAACATTAACACAAAAACAGCGATTATTACGAGATTCCGGGAATACTGAATTTAGATTTAGGACATATAGTCAACTGCAGTTTTGTAATTATCCCCTGAGAGTAAAGAATAAAATTATACGAAATTAAATATAAAAACTACATTTGGGTAAGTAAAAACTCATGGAAATAGCTAATGAAAAACAACAAATATTTATAATTACGAAGTGAAAATTACAAGAATTTTCATATTTCATGCTTACATAAAGAGCATTTGCCATGGCATTCTATACAATGACTAGGCAAAATATACAATATTTCTCCTATTTCATATTTTGCTTAAAAATACCATGAATTCTATATTATGGCAGTATTTCATACATTGAAGGTAACAAACCAATTAAGAGAGATTATTACGGAGAATCCTATTTTAAGTATTACATTTAGATTCAGGTCACAGTTTTGTAAATGTATGTGAAAAACTACAGCAAAACAAATATTAAAACTTCATTCCGCAACAAAGATCGCAGTCAACAGAAAAAGATCTAGCAGAGAAGCTGGTGAAAGAAATGTTCTAAAAAAAGAACAAGAAAAATAAAAGGGGAGCTGGAGGTAGTTTTTTTTTTCCCACACGTGAAGTGGTATAGAAAGGAAAATAAGATTATATCACCCAGCTAGGTCTCAATGGAGCACAACAAAAATCAAATCATGTTCGTGGTGGAGTTGCATTTTTTTTTGTTCTTGGTGACTTGTCAATGTGAAAATATACCAATCTTAAATCCAATCTAACTTCTACTGCTCTCGAGAATTTTCTTCTAAAGATAGGGAGAACATTCGGCTGACCGTGAATGTAACAAGAAAATTCCATATTATATCACGACTTGGAAATGTAAAATACGTGCATTTCTTAACGATTTCTACGGTACACTTTGAAAGCTTTTCTTGCAGTTTTATCAATCATATCCTACTGAAAGGTTTTGGGAGTTTCAAAAATATTTTTACTCACACTTCAATGGTATATTTTCTACATTTTTATATCTCTGTTAGATATGGTCTTATTTATACAGACTCATTTAGTATGTATGGTTTACTTTTAGATAACGTTTGCAAATATAAGACTCAGTATGAGGATGTTTGTGGTGATGACGATTTCTACAGTATTCTTTGACTACTTTCCTTATGGTTTTAAAAGGAAAGCTTTCCTTATAAAACCTTTCATAATAATTCATAGAATAAACCATAATTCATAGAATAAATCATAATTCATAGAATAAATCATAATTCATAGAATAAATCAAAATTCATAGAATAAATCATAATTCATAAAATAAATCATAATTCATAGAAGAAATCATAATTCATAGAATAAATCACAATTCATAGAATAAATTATAATTCATAGAAGAAATCATAATTGTAGAATAATATTATATTATATATGGACATATTTGTTAATCTGGAAATTTCAGTATTTTCAAAATATTCCTAACAGTAAGCCTGTTTTCTTTTTTTAAAAAAAAGAGTTGCAATTAAGATATGATGTAATTATTGTAAACGAGACAAAACATTTTTACCTCATCCAATAAAATATTTCTCATAGGTTACATAAATAAACCATGCTAGAGTTCTATATACTGAACAAATACCGTGACAGTCGCCTTTATTCCTCTTTAATCGCTTCGTAACTAGACATAGCTTAGCTCACTCACCTTAGACATAGACGTCTGGTATTCATGTTTGATTATTATACTCAGGCAGTAAACTTATGTATCTTAAGTCGTAAAAAAAATAATATACAAAATATAGTTTCGAAAAATCATTGTTCTCGACGAATACAACGTATAACTTTTAACATTTCAAGCAATATTAGAGTGCAATATTAGAATGCCGAATTTCTTTATTAGCTTAAAAAATGTAAATTATTTTTCCTTATTTATTTCAAATTACTGTTCTTAATAAATTTATCGTACATACTCGTATTTACATCAATTCAGTTAAGGGGAAACTGTAAAGTTTGCAAAAAATAAAAAAATAAAACTTGCGATTTGGAATAAAATCTAATTTGGATGATTTTGTTTTCCAATTTATGAGTACGGCTCGTTATAAAATAAGCTCGTAAAAAAAATAAGCTTCAAACATTGTACCATATACATGTTAATTTTGTGAGTTCTTGTTTTTTTTAGTATAATGAGGATAAAAATGTCTACAGTAAGATAAAAAATGATTTATTTAAGTTTAGCACAATCAAGGCAAATTTAATAATAAAAAAAAACATTTTCCGTAAACCTCAATCTGTTGTTCCCTCTTAAGGGTAAAGGGTAAGGCTCCATGCTAATCTACGGAAAATTTCCGGAATCACCTTATTTATTTAATAACTAATTCATATTTTTAATTATATTTAAATTCATTTTATTCATTGACATGCGTGCTATTGAACTATGTTACCAAATTTTAAGGTTGAAAGTAATTTAAAACTTCTTCAAAGTTCACATTTTCAAAACACCAATTAAACCATATAACATTTAAAATTCGATAACTAAGTTTAAAAAAACACTCTTTTAAAGGGAATAAACTTAAACAAAATAATTTAAAAGTTTTAACGAGTTCCTGAATAAATAAGGAAATCTCAGCCTTATAAATCTCTGTTAACATGGAAGTAAATTCCTTCAATTGTCTAAAGGAAAACCTTATGAAAGAAAGATAGAACTGATAATAGGCAAAATAGTTTATTTTTATCTGATCTTATTTTTACCTTTGAGCCTTGAAAGTTTTTTTAACCCGGATAATGAGAAAAAAAAACTTGATTAAAACCATCAGAATGTGGCAAAAATTACCTTGGTTCTGGCTCGATGGGAACAACAAAAATCTCGATAATTTTTACCAAAGCGCTTTGGTAATGATTTTGGTAAAATTAGTAATAAAATGTGGCTTTATAATATGATATAATATTTGGTAAATGGAGTAAAGTTTGTTAATTTTATCATGATACTTTAGAGCATGACATGAAAACCACTTATTTGGTTAAATTTACTTTTTAATTAAATGTGCTGTAATAAGAATTGTAATTTTAAAAACCTGATTTCCCGGCAAAACGCTACCTATTTGGTAAAATTGTGAAATAAATGGTTTGAATACTGTCTATTTTGGTTTTTTCTTACCAGAATTATGGTTCTTTTTACCAGAATGTTTTCTTTAGTTCGCCTTCACCGATTTCCGTAGGAATAAATAGATTAAAACATGAAATGTCACTAAAAGATCAAATATTGATATTATGTATGAAAAAATTGAATTGCAAAGTTAAAACAATTATGGTCTATTTAATGAATATACAAGAATTAAAAAAACTAGTCTTGAATTAAGGTCAATATCTAAAGAAAAAAAATCAAAAGATATAATTGTTTTAACGTCATGAGCGATAATTCAGTTTTTTGAAAGAGGTGGATTTATTTCGAAAATTCTTTCTTCCAGAATCACTAAATTACTATTGCTTGAGTAAAGCTCGTTGCGAGAATTATTTACTTTGTGCTTTTTTTCTTTGATTTAGTTGAAAGTAACTGAAATTACTTGGCTTATTTCTAAGTTGATCTGTTGTCCTTTAAAGAAAACAATGGTTCAACAAATCGTTTTTTAAAAAACACTTTTTTAGAAACACTTTCTATATTTATCGGGATCATCGAAAAAAGTTTAAGGAATAGGTATAAGAATTTAAAAGATATATAGAAATTAAAAATTTTAATTTAATTGAAAACATTCAGGAAAAAAAACCCCGAAAATCTCCAAATTATTTCTGATTTCAGCATATTGTGATTTTAGATTTTTTTAAAGGGAAAAAAAACAATTTTAAATACAGCCTATATAAGACCACACTGATATTTTATCTGTTGATTTTTGTTGATAAACACGCAAAGCACCTTTTTTTCATGGTTAAGCTGCTTTTGTTTTTTAAATAAACAAAAAATTAAAAACTAAATTGAAATTGTGTATGTTTATTTCAATTGCCTTTCCAATTTTTATTTAAATTGATTTCGTGGCATTTATATATATATATATTTCTATTAAACTATGTAAAATATTCATAATACTTTAAAAAATCATGTTTGTATTTAAAAATAACTATGAAATTTTCTTATAAAAAACTTGAAAAATAAGCATACAATTTTCTGAAAACAAGAAAATGTTACACAGTTAAAAAAAAAAATTTAAAAAAAAAAAACTCAAATTTATGGTCATAAATTGGCTGCTGGGTTGGTGCAAAACCGTAACATTTACGAAGTAAATACGCAACCTTCACGGTTTCTTACCATGCAAAAACAAGTTTTTTCGGTAAAAATTACGAAGAAAACCCATAATCAGAGGAGTTTTTTCTAGTAGGGGAAAAAAGTTCTTACAACAAAGACAAAAGTGTTGTCTCAACAGACTTTTACAGTAACAAGCTTCCTCTGGAAAAGTAATGAAGTAAATCTGCACTCGAATCAGATATTTTAGAAGAAAATTCCGTGTCACTGGAATTTGAACTGACCAGTCATTCCTTGATTCAAACCTAGGGCACTTCATTAGGTGGCGCGTGCTTTGTCATAACACAGAGCCACTGACGCTTAAGTGTTTTGTTAGGAAGAAATTGTGACTATAAAATCGAATCACAGTTTTATTTAAATAATGTTCAAAAACAAAAAGAAATAGCTAAAAAGGAAGAGCAAGTAGAGAAAATATTCGCAAAAGGAATGGAGGGAAGGTAAAGTTATATTGCGGAAAGCAAAACTACATGACAGAAAATGGAATTTCAACTAACGACTTAAGTCATTTTATGATTAGGATGAAAAACGAAAAAAAAAAAACATTTTGTCAACAAAATGTTTCAAACAGTTACATGAAGAAATTCCAAAAAAAAAAAAAAAAAAAAAAGGTGGTATTTTCTGCAGTGTAAACGAATTGGTTTTTAACTCGAAAAGACTTTTCCTAGAAAGCGAAATATTTCATTTCAGTTTAAAACTTAGAAATTTAATTCCGAAACGTTTCAAAATCAAAGTAAACAAAAATTATAAGTTTAAATATAAAAGCCAATACCCCTCCCCCCTTTTTTACTCGACGAAATCAGAACCTAACATCCGACATTCTTCATAAACTTCGTTATCTCTGCGATTCTCAAATTTCCAATTTAACTCGAAATTCCAAAAATTCTTTCTAAAATGTTCCCGTGCTTGTGTTATGAAAGATTTTAAATTCATATCCGATGTTGTATTTCATTGTTAGAATTCAATTCAATTTTGAAATCTGAACTTTCAGAAATATTAACTTGAAATGGCTCAACTGCTTCGTTAGAATAAATCAGCTGCTTTCGTTAAGAAAGTTTTCAAAAAATTGATTTCAGATATTTCATATTGTCGTAAAGCAATTTCGGTTGGTATTCTCGTAACATTTCCTGCAATCACGGAAACATGGAATTTCCGTAAATGGCAGTATTTGCTTCATGTAAGTTTATCTTATTACAAATAATATTTTATACTAAGTTTTACCAGCTTCTCCTGATTTACTTGGGATCCTTGCATCTAATAAATCAGAAATATTTCGATGCATTAAAAATTTGTTTTATCTAAAGCTAATAGATTAAAACTGTTTTAATAATTTTTACTGTGCATCACTGAAAAAAGTGAACATGATAATTTTCGATCTAAATATCAGGCTAAAAGTTTGGAGAGTATGGCCTTAATTACGTAAATTAATTAGTTCACTAGAAGATTAGTGCAAAGAAGATATTTTAAGTAACGAACATTACATATTTTTTCTGTATAAACAGAAATAGTTTCCACGGATTCACCCGGAATGGAGTGAAAATCATCAGCTTAATGATCAGGCAAATTGTTGGAGCATCTGACCTTAAATATGCAAATAAATTAGTGCGGACGATATTTTTAGTAAATTTCTCTGAATAAACAGAAATAGTTTCCAAGGATTCGACCGGAATGAAGTGAAAATCATCAGCCTAATGGTTGGAAGGTCAGACCTTAAATATGCAAATTAATTAGTGCAGAAGACATTTTAAGTAAAGAACATTACTTAGTGTCTCTGAACAAACAGAAATAGTCTTCACTGATTTTCTCGAAACGTATTGAAAACCATTAGCCTAATGATCAGGCAAATTGTTGGAGGGTCTGACCTTAAATACGCAAATCAATTAGCGCAGAAGATATTTTTAGTAAATTTCTCTGAATAAACAGAAATAGTTTCCAAAGATTTAATATTAAAGGTAAAAGAGGAAGTCCAAATTCGGAAAAATGGATTAGCAGAGTGCATTAGAACTGATGCATTTATTTATCTAAATTATCATAATAGCATGTTTTAACAAAAATTGCATTGAAATAAGTCTAAAAATGATTGTTTTATAGCGGAAACGACCTTGTTGAACTAGTGATGCTAGTGTTAATTATAATAAATAGCAGCATTTTGAAGAAAAAAATAGTCAAGTATTTTGGACATAATGCATTTTGTGACCAAACATTCCATTTTTTAATGTGAAGATCACTTTTAAATTTCATGATATTATTCATATGAATCATATTAATAGATATATTATACACCACATAGTTTGAAAGAAAATAATGAATTTAGTTCAGCCACTTTATTTTTTTAATGCTTTTCTAAGACATTAAAAATATTGTTCAAGCTAACATTCAAAGCTTTTCTATTGAGATATTTTTATATAAAGATTACAAAAATTTTAGTCTTCGTAAACAATTTAAGCCTGGAAAAGTTCAAAATGAAAATGTTTGAAAATAAATACTTGTGCTCTACGTTCATAAGACAACAAGGCGTTTTCAGAAATTTCTATGGCGATTAAATAAGAAAAGCTTTGCAAATTCCAATTTCATTAAATGTAATTTGTAAAAGGAGTTTTGTTTAGCTAATATTTTCTAAATTTCAACTTGTAATAAAAGTATGGGATAAAAACCTTATTTAATTTAATTCAAAATAAGTAGGATACCTGAAGGTACCTAAAGATATATTTTATTGATTTTAAAAAACTATTCCGTTGAGATAGCCGTGAGAAATACAGAAAGACAAAAAAAAAGTAACTCTGAGATTCCAATTCAATAAAATTATTGAAAAAATTTTCTTGAAAAATGAATCTCGTTAAATTACGAAAACATAAAAATAAACCACGGTCGTAATTTAAATGAGCGATGCTTAGTTCAGTAAACTAGAACGTAACAAGAGTAACAATAAAACTTCTTTTCATTATGATTTACGACATCGTTAAAGAAAATTCTAGGAGTAACATAGATATTTTAATTAATCAGGACTTTTTTTAAAAAAGTAATGCAAAGCGAAAATGAAAGCTCACACAGTTTCATATATAGACATAATTGCTTAAAATTACAACAAAACAATATATAATGAAATACTATTATTTAAAAAGTTTTTTTTGAACTTTAAATTTTTTTTTGAATTTTATTAACTATAATAACCTTTACATTGCATTAGTTACTGTACTTATTAAATTTTATAATTAATAAATTAAAATAGTCAGCATAAAGTGTATGAATTGCGACAAAAATTATAAAAACATGAATAATTAAAATTCTAATTTGATTAAATTCATTTCGGAAACAATGTTTTCATTGAAAATGTTAGACATGATTATATAATTAGTTTTGGGACGTAATTTTAATTTAAAATATTATATGTTGGCAAACTTAATTATTAATGATTTCGATTAAAATCAGCTCCTTTATTATTATTCTTAATTATACTATCTTGTTAAAAATTATCCGTTATTATTTTAAATAAAGCTTTGTTTCAATTTTAGATACAAATAAAAAAAAACTATTTTTATTCATCGTTTGAAAATATTTCTCAATAACATTTTTAATTTAACTTTCTCTAAGTCAACTAACGCAATTCAAAACGAACTACTTTCTATGCCGCCGACCAGTCTGTGTAGGGGGCAGGGAACTGTCCTTGCATCAGAAAGGTTCTGGGTTCGAATCCCGGGCAAGGCATGGATGTTTCTTTCCCTCTATCTGTGTTCTATGTCCTTTCTCCTTTGTGTGTGAATGTGACCCGCCCTATAAACGGGTTGTGGTATTGTGACGTGGGCGACGCTGTTCCACCGCCGTGGCTTCGCCACAGGTGCCCACTGGGTAACGAAAAGAGAATTAGCAGTTCTGCCACTTTCTGTGGCCAATGGACAATAGCTCCAAGTGCCCGCCATTTAAAAAAAAAAAAAAAAAACTTTCTATGCCATTTGTTTTATTCTGCAAAGCTTCATAATATTTTAACACAAGAATTCATGTTTTGTCACTGCATGCAGTAAAAAGAAGTAAATTTTAATACATAAATGAATATTACAAATATTTTATTTAAATTTATGATTATCCATGCATATTATTTTCAAAATAATTTAGAAAACTAAGAATTTTTTTAAAAAAAAGTAGTGAAATTGATTTTGATCTATTTTTTTCGAGAGTTTCAAAATATTAAAACTTAGGAAAATTGAAAGCACTGAAATAAAAGTCTTAAACCCAAATAGCATAAAAAATACTAAAACAACAAATTACAGATTCTTACAGAAAAAAACGCACACACATATATATGTATAATGATGATGATAATATTCCTCAGTGAAAAAATCTTTCATGTCTTACGTATATTTAAGTATGTGAGAAATCAATATTTATACTTCATACGTCTATAAGTTAGGACAATAAAAACTATACTCCTTACGCATCTCGTTAAGTTTCCGGTCATTACATTACAACATTAATATTCTCGTTATTAATATAATACGTCTTATAGTCTTCATTTTATTAAACGGTGAACAAATAACTGTATAACGGATTTAAAAAAAATATTCTGATGAATAAGTAAATGAAAATCTCGAAAATAATTATCATAACGTGAATTTTTCTCGAACAAAACCTTAATGACACTTTGAAAAATTTATTTTTCTGTCAAAGGGCCCATTAGACAGCTAAAAAAATAAAAGATTACTTATAAAAATTCGTTGATGTATTTTTACAAAAGGTACACATTAGAGATACTTTTTTGTTTGTTGGAGATAAAGAATAGAATGCATTTATAGGGAAACTATTTTTTTAACTATGCGAGTAAAAACATTTTTTATGAATTTCATATGTATAACTCATCAATTATAAATTCTTCGCAGAGATTAGTTTTCTTTTATTATACAACTTCGTTACTAAGCAATATTATTCGTTTTAAAATATTTCTTTCGCATACTTATAAAATTAAACTTCCTCAGTTTAACAAGGGAACAAAAGATAAATAATTTCAAGGGAAAACTCGCAAAATGAAATTTATTCCTCTAAAAAGTCTACTTAAGAGAAGAAGGAATAAAACAATTGTCTAGACTTAGTATTAAAAATTATAAAAGAAAAACTTAATAACCAGGACCTTATATAGTTTAAAATCCTACCTCAGAAACGTATTTTAATTGTAAAGTTATCATATCGATCTCTGTTATGTAAAAAAAGCAGCATTAATTTTAAATAGTCATTTAATCTCTAGGCGGTTCCGGTTCTTTTCATACAGGAGTGGTACTCTAGAAAATGAACAGGGGGTGCCATGCTTTTTGAGGGAATTAGAGACCCATTGTAAAAACTCCAAATCAAATTACGGTACAAAGTACCGGTATTTTGGGTACATCCGCCGTAAGATACATTTTTACCATAAAATATTTTATAGTGTAATTTGTTATAATATTAAATATATTATACCGGTTCAGGTATTTTTTACCGTAAAATTAATTTTTACCGGAGCATGTTTCGGAACAAAAAATCTGATTTACTGTAATCTTTACAGTAATAATTACCGTAAAATCACTAAATCATTCAAATTAAATAAATATTGCTGTAAAAATTCCGGTATAATATTTTACGGTAAAAATGAATTTTACGGATAATGCAGTTAAAGTGCGGGTACTTTGTATCGTAATTTAATCCAGAGCTTTTTGCATTGCCGGCGGTCACTTGGAATGCTATTCATGTGCACATGGACAGACATTTGCTGTTTGGCCAAAGTCAAGGAATAAGGCTCAGACATCTCCCGGGCATATTTTGAACTGCATTGATTTGAAATTAAACGAGATTTGTTTCAAAATCACTGCTGCTTTTAGACTTTCTGGAAGTTTATGAATTTCTGGAATTGGTCTAGTTGAATTAGACCACTTGGAGATACTGTAACGGTCATTGAAAAATTTGACAAAATAGTGTGTAGATGATAAAACAGTAAAGTCATCGCTAATCTATACATAACCCTACACTATATTATGAATGAATTGATGGAAATCTCATGATTTTAAATTGAGCTTTCAATTGAATTGAAAATAAGTTTCAACACATTTGAGAAGCCTCAAACTGCAACATCAGTACCGAATTCGAGTTGGACAAATCATCTCTAATGAGAGCTGGAACATACCGATGCTTTCTCAGCAGTTTAAGAAATTTAGAAATTCTGTACGTGTTCACTAAAAAAAGGCCCTTCATGAATTTGTCTTCTGAGTTAAAAAAAATAACAACAAAGATACAAGAATGACCTTCATAACAGTAAAACGTGACTATGATAAGTATCTTATTATCGGTGATAAAATAAAAAAAGTATGATTAAGTAAGTAAATTAAGGTATTTAATAAAGTCAGTGAACCTAAGAAATCATTTGATGACCCGAATGATGTTTTGATAAGTTTTTCAACATGGTGCAGTCATTATTGGGGTTAAGGAATCGTGGCTTGGGGTTCTGTGAAGGGCCAACTTTGTCATGGAGCTATCTGTTTTAAACCGATAAATGCGGGACATAGTGTTTGCACCGATAAATGCGGGACATAGGTGAGAGGTAGTGTGCTAGTGTTGTTGAGATGGTGAAATTATTAGATCTAATTATTAAATTAGTGTTGGTACATATCAGATATGGTGTATTTTATAAGGATGCAGTTGTTTCAATTCGAGCTTTTAGAAAATATTTATACTCTGTGACATTGTGAATCAGTTACTTGTGTGATAGTAACTTTGGTGATATTCAGAGTTTGAACACTTCTTGCGTGGTGGTAACGTTTTACATTGAATTTTCATGCTCATATTTGCTCATAATAAAGTGGACTACTTATAATTTGATAATTTTTTTTTAGCTCAAGTGCTTATTAAAATGTATAGATAAGTGAAGTGTTTATTAAGCGTTATTTATTGCTTATTAATTAAATTGTATATTTTGAAATTATATTTAGTGTTTTTTATTTTTCTTGTAATTCAGTTTTGTATACATATTTTCGGAATATTCTAGATTCTGCATTTAAAAAAAAGAGCTGATTTAATATATGCTTTCTTTAATAATTTAATGTATTACTTTCCAGAAGTTAGTTTTGAGGCATGCTTCTGAAATATTCCATGCTGTACGAAATTCTAAGTGTGTGTAAAGCTAAAACGTATTCTTATTCTTTCTTAGTTACAGTAATTCTTTAATTAAGAACTTAAGATAACAATGTCAGTTATGTCATATTAAAATATTTCTAAAAAAGAACACATTTTCTTCATTAAATGATTTAAACATAGAAAAAAAGTTTCAACCACGTCATTTTTAATTCATTATTCATATCCTGTCAAAGTGCTTTCCGAAATTTATGTTAAACTGAGTTAAATTCATTACAGTAATTGAAGCACTAGCTAAGTGCAAAAAAAAAATGCAAACGATTTCAGTAAAACTAAACATTCTAAACAAAACAAAAACTGTTTTAATTAACTGCAGGTAGCCATGTAAGAAAACAAACACTTCAAATGAATATCAAGGGAGTGTTCAGAAAATAAATTCTTGGAAGATAAGAAAGGTCAAATAAAGCTGTTACAAGCTCTTAAAACATGTTGCCAAGAAGAAAAAAATATCTTGACATTATACTTTCATTCAACAACATTTCTTTTGTTCCTTTTTTTAGTTCTCGCTTGACATCTGTCTTCACTCAAATTTGTATAATCAATAATTTCTTGTTTTGCCTTGTCTCAAGAGACACCCAAAGTCTTGAAAAACTTGTTTTGCAAAAAATTAGAATGAAGAAAAAAATTAATTAAACTTCGGGTATGTAGTTTTTTATTGATTTTACTAACATTTCGTTGCAATTAGGCTTGGATTAAAGTTCCTGTTGTTGAGATTAGATTACTGTTGATTGCATGCGTTAAATTATTTACATTTTGTAAATGAAATTATGTTTTTTTTTAACTTCAAATGCCAGTTAATAAATTAAGACATTAAGATTTTAAAAATAATCTAAGTTGACAATTTAGAATAAGTATAACAATGTTTAGTATTTAGAACTCAATTTTTCTAGTGCAACAATTATAAATTAAAAAGTTCATTTACTTTGATAAAAGTTAACTCAATCATGGCTACATTTAAAATGTTACATTAAATAAAACATATGCTTGATATGCTAATTAGTAAAAGAAATTTTCTAAATAATTATTTGAAAAATAATGATGTAACTGACAAACAGGAATTTACTATAAACATAACAAAGTTTAGTAATTAGTTAACTCCAGAATAACAATTATAAATTGAGAAGCTGCTGTAATTTATTCAAGCATGATTACATTAACAATTTCGCATTAATTAATACATATGCATTGTTAATTAAAAAAAACAAGTATGATTTGTAAACTAGTTGAATTACACTAACAGAAATTACTTAGGTTCTTAGAATTCCGTATGTGCAAGTTATATATCAAATTAAATAGAGAAAATTTTATTGAAGGAATTATGTACGGAACATTTTGATTGCGAGACTATACCGGTTTAAGCAAAGAAGTAAATGTTTTTAATGAAGATGGTGTAATTGACAATTAAGCCCTTATTTGAATCGAATTAAACTGAAACAAAATTATCAAAAATAAGTTCCACGTTGACGTGCTTCCTCCACGATAATCAATTATCAAAGCATCCCAGTTGGTAGGGCACTGAGCCCATGTCCAAGAGTTCCTGGGTTCGATCCCCTCCTGCCGAAGACTCCCCGTGTAGTAAATGGTGACTGGTGCATGTTAAATCTGTGATGTTGCAAAGCTCTCCATATTCCCATAACAAATCAATATCTTCGTGAGTACTGATCCAGGAGTTTCCTTGTCTTCTGGATTTGTTCAAAATTACAAGGCTACAGAGTTGAAAATTAGTAGTCGTAAACTCAAAATTAGGTCGGCTGTTCAACGACGGATATAAAATTATCAAAGCATATTAAAAATACATATATTTTATAATCTTAAAATAGTTGGAGGAATAAGTCATAATAAATAATATTTTGTGGAATATTAATACTTTGTAAACATACTGCTAGAAAAAAAAAGAGTATCATAGTAAAAAAAATGTAACACTAAGTGTTTTTATTACATTTATGTCTTAGAAATTCAATCTAAAACTTAATTACATAGACAGAATTTCCAGTACTTTTGGCTGCAAAAAAAAAAAAAAAATTGAAATTTTATGAAGCCGTCCTATTACTCTCTTTTATTGATCATTGAATTTGAAATATTCAAAAAAACCGAAAAGGTACAAAGAAAATGTAATTAGGATTTTTAATAACAAGTTAAAATGTCAAAAATTTTCTTTACTTCAATTTTCAATTTGATGTTAGCCAACGTGATTCAAATTTCAAGCTTTTTTTAAAATAAAAAACCTGCATTTATCGCGCACGTGGTAGACACCAGAAAAACTGCAGAAGAAAAAAAAACCGGCAAATGTTTTTTTTTCTTTTTTTTAACAAAGTTTCTGATTCAAATCACGTACGGAACATTTTGAGTAGGAGATTATACCAGTTTAAGCAAATAAATATAAACTGTTCTCAACATACATGATATAATTGATATTCAGGTCCACACACGGAGGGGGATAAACTGAAAAAAATAATAATAAATGGTCGAAAATATGTTATTCGTGACATAAGACGTGAAAAATTATGAACGCATAACAATATTACATTACAAAAACTTGCCAACTTTCTAATTTTTAACCCGAGCCCGCAAATTACGCTATTTATTTCAACTCAGACGGGTGAAATAATAAGAAAACAATATTTACCATTTATTCCGTTTTTCTTCCTCGATCGAAAGTGTTCTTCACACTTAAATGAATAATGTGTGATGCTGTATAATTATCGAACTGTTTTTTCAATGAGTGTTTTATCATTTTTTGACACAATAGCAACAAAGTAATCATGATTGAGTGTAAGAGGTATAGTGTTAAAGCTTCCATTAATATGTTTGAAAATATTTCATTTGTTAGGAATGACATTTATAAAACAAGCCCGAACATGAAATATGGTGAAAAAACTAAAGCTGCCTATTACTCAGGAATTCCATTGAATTTTTTTACCTAAAAACCAACATATTTCTTAACATTGGTACAATCAATGGTAAACGTTTGTAATATTTTGTCGCTTTTATGCTTCGAATGAAATGTGTATGGTTTTCAAAAAAAAATTACCGGAAATTTTATAGTTCATCTATTCGGAAGAAACAGCATTTAGAAAAAAATGCAGGTTTTTAATATTTTTTATTTTCTAGAATGATAGGTTGACTAGCAGGACTGCCGCGTGTAAGTCATGAAAAAAAAGTCACTCGTTTTTTTATTATTTATTCTGTTAAAAAAACAATTAAAAAAAACCAAACTTTTATTAAAAACGAAATATTTTTCAAAAACTGAGATAATATGAAAGAACCACATTGCTGGCAATTGCAATGGTATGGTCGGGTGTTTGAACATTATGGAATAGATGTTTTTGAACTTATTAGCCAAAAGAAACAACTTTAAACCTTATAATTTTATTATGTGATAAAATTTAGTAAATGAGGTAAAATTTGATAATTTTTATCATGATTCCTTAGCATGGCATAAATTTATTTTTTTGGTTAGATTTACTTTTCAGTTTTGTATTTTTTTACTAAATGTGGGATAATAAGATTTATAATTTTGAAAAACAGAATTTCCGATTAAACGTTAACAAATGAACGGAAAAATTACCAAATGAATGTATAAAACACCGAAGATTTTGGTTTTATTACCAGAATTATGTTTTTCTCACTAGAAATACCATTACAGTTGGGTAATTTTTACCACAATATTTTTCTCCATCTGGGATATTTTGAAACAGGACCATAATAGAAATAGAATGATTTTGGACTGGTTTTACAAAATAGGGTGAATTGCATCGCTATAAATAATAATATTTTACTTATGTCTGATACAAATACTCTTGAGAAGCTAAAAGAAAATTTTGAGTGGAAAAATATGTTTAGTATTAAAGGTAAATTGTAGACTAAAAATTTAAACTCATACACACAGTTTATTATGAATTTGCTTTTATTGTTGAAAATTAATATGCAACTGTTTAATAAGAAAAATAAGTATGTATCTCTTTCTATGACAAACAAAAATAATTTTAAAACATTACCAATTTTCTAACTAAATCTGTTTAAATTTTATTTCAAGCTAAAACTAAACAATACATATAAAACTATACCTAGCTTGAAGGATGGATTTGTGAATTAATTGATGAAAAAAATCTTAACACTTTATTAAAATAATGATAAAATTAATAAATGGTTCCTTTTTATGTCTAAGCTATTTCACACGCTAACATTACGGGAATTTTCAACCTATATTTTTCTGTTTTTTTTTATGCTTTTCTAAAGAATGCTATTTATTTGTACTGAATTGATCGAAACTGTTTTGTAAATTATTTTGAAATAGTACATATTGTTTGTAAATAAAATTTAAAAAAATTATTCACAAATTGATATTTTGCTACATTTTTCAAGTTGATATTATTTTATCACAAAAATTATGGCATTTTTAGTAATTATTTGCTGTGTATCTGATAAATTTCATTCGTAATTTCTTCTTTACCATTGATATATACAAAACAACAGCAATAGGATCTGTAATTTATTATTTTCGTAAAAGAAACTATATTCGAATTTAGGTTTCGAAATGTTTTTAACACACAGTTAAAAAAAAGTACCATTTCTTAAATACTTCTAAGAAAAGGATTCCATAAACTTCAAGAAAAATCGTTTTTGTTCTGTAAATACTCATGATTTATTTAAGTCACTGGAAAAAGAAACGCATTCAAATACACTTTTTATCAACTTCATTAAACCAAACTCAATAGAATGGAAACAAAAGTAAAAATTTTGTGCTGAATAATTTGGATATTATTTTTCAGTATGACCTTTTATGACTCAGTGATCGTTTTAGAAAAGGGTGGACTCAAATTTCAAACCAGTTTTAAAGTGAGGAATGAACAAAAAAAAAAAAAGCGAACGTCTTCAAAGAATAAAAAATAAACAATTTCTCATTCAATAATGATGTTGATTTTAGGATTAGATATCTAGTTATTTTTTTCCTTTTAAAAGGTCCTTACTTTAATAAAATTATTTATTAAATAAATATCAGAGGTCTTAGCAATATTATAAAAAAAAAAATTTAATTCTTGCTCTAATGACACTTTAACGGAATTCTACAAGAAAATTGTTCTTTAAGTTCTTTTTAAGATATTAATTTCTATTTTAATATAGTGTATTTAAAAAGATTTTTTATGCTTAACACTAGAAAGAGGGAAACTTAGTATATACCTATATTGCCCAAAAGCAGTCAAAATGACTGGATTGTAAAAGAATAAATAACGCGTAAAGAAATTTGTTTAAAATTAATTTTTAATATTTTTTATATTATTTACAGTTATATAACAAGTTATTAGTAAATATTAACAATAAAAAAGTTACATGTTGTACAAAATTTCAAGAAATTGTGTCATTATATACATCATTGTTTTTCTATTTGAAATTAAAAGTAGTCAAAATGACTTCCTTAGGCAGTCTAGTGTTAAGAACTGTAATGGCAGCCATACTTCTACTATATTACAGTATACTTCGACTACAGCTACTATATACTTCTACTATATTATATTTTGAATATACTTCTATATTTCCCATTATTTTATTCCAAAGTTGAAGACCAGAGTGGATAAGTTAAGTATGAAGCGCAAAATGTTGAAAAACGTTAAAAAATATTGATAAAATATCAACCATATATGCTATATATGCTATAAGCCATATATGCTACCATATATATGTATATATATATATATATGCTACCATATATATATATATATATATATGCTACCATATATATATATATATATATATATGCTACCATATATATATATATATATATATATATATATATATATATATATATATATATATATATATATATATGCTACCGTAATTTTTGTGTACCTTACGTTGAAATGCAAAATATAAAAACTGAGATTTAACTATATTATATAAAGTTTTATAAAATAAATTTAATCCAAATACATAATTATTAACTTTTTTTAGTAAATGGTTTATATGAGATGGACTATTTCAATAATCTGAATAATCTGTTATCATAACAGTGCAATGATTTACCATTCAACAAGAACATAGTTTTTAAAAATTAACATCCAACCACCTATAGAAATTAATTTTACTTTCCTTGATAATTCGAAATCTAAAAGGGTGATTTTTAGTAATATTTTTCTTCAATTCAAGTAAGTTTTTGAAATGCAATCTAAGACATTGTAGTTTTTTTATACACATTATAGCATGTTTATAAATGTAATTAATAACCTCTAGCTTTTAGTACTTATCCTCGAGTAAACCGTAAATCCAGAGAATGCAAATTATGTCCACAAATAAGATCTGGTGATTTAATTTATCAGTTGCAAAGTGTTTGGTTAAAATAGGCCACCTGAATCATTTAAGATAGTGTTAAAATCAAATATGAAATTTAATTAAATTTAAGTTATATTTTCTAACGTAATATTACGCTTATTTTTATGGTTTAAAATAAATATAAAATTTCATATATATATTAATATTTATTTTGAAAAAAATCGAAAATAAGAAAAACTTCCGAAATAAATTTGAAAATTTCATCTGTTTTTTATCATGTTTAGAAATTTTTATTTTATTTTAAAATAGTTTACACAACATCTCTAGTCGTTAGACCGAACTGTTTTTTACTTGGTTAACAAATCTTCAGTTTTAGTTTTCTCAACTAAATTCCTAAAGATGTTTGGAGTTTTAGTCTAACATAAATAAAAGTATTTTCGAACTGAATTTTTCCGGGTTATGCATACTTTATCAGTCAATGTCTACAAATCTTATTAATATTCAATGCATATAAAATATTAGCATCAAAAGAATGAGTGTCTGGTTTGAATAATAATAAAACCTGCCTCAGACACAACGTGTTTCTTTTTTGTATTTCTCCTCTTGGATTTAAAATTTTATTTTAACTTGTGAACTTAACATTGAAAATATTTCTTTTATATCTAATTAATGTTGCCCTTTATTCGTACAAATGAAAAATAGTAACAAAATAAAAAAAAAAAGTTATCAACTTTTAAAATATATAATTAAAAGAATCATTGTTTTAAGTTTAGCTTTACAAACATAAATTTCGCCCCCCCCCCCAAAAAAAAAGTAAATTCTCCCCCATTTTAAAATGTTAATTAATCGGTGATAGTTGTACTTCTTTTTACATAAATCATTAAAAAAATCTAGTTTAAATAATTAATTTTAATCCGATCGAATTTATGTTGTTTGTATTTGTATTACGTTAAAAAACGATTTCGTAAAATATAATTTTTAATAATTATGAATATTCTTATATTTAGTGTTATACTTTATTTAATGATTGGCGTTGAATAGTCGACCCAATTCTGAGTTAACAAATATTAATGATCAAGTCAAGAGGCCTTGCAAATTTGAACTCAAACCAGAAGACAAGGGAATCAGGCAAAGAGAGAAATTGGCCTTCGCGGAGAACTTTTTGATGACATTTACTCGCCTTTACGTTACATGGAACTGAAAACTACGATAACCTCTGAAGGTTAGCCCGATAGCAAGGGGATTCTAACCCATGATCCGTCTACCGCTGAGGATGTTTTATGTTTAATAATATATTTATAGAAATTATATTTTATAACATACAACTGATACAAAATTATTTTTTTATGTGAATTCGAGATGAAACCCTTTTTAGAAAAATAAAAAAAATCTTGTCCTAATAAGATATTTTCATTTTTGATGCTAAAATTTTTTTCAAATTTAGGATAAGTGAATGATACTTAGTAATTTTTTTTAAAATATCATTGTGTCGTAACACAGATAAAATGAATCATGAAATTCGAGATTTGGCCTTTTTTTTTCTTTGCGTTAGAAGGCTTCTAATCGTACTAAATCGGTGATGCGATCGTACCTTTTCCTAAATGGGAACGCTAACTCCAAAGTTTTCCACTAGGTGGCACTCAATGTGGCTTCATCAAGTCTTTCATCTTTTCCATACATGGGAAACACATTTAACTACAGCTGAAGCCGTTAAAAAGTTATAAGTGTTGTATGGAGCCGTACTATGAAAACGGTTATCATTTTAGCTTCTTATGAATAAGTGTGTTTGAACAACTATAAATATTTATGAGTAATAACTTAACAAATAATATGAAAAGTCAAAAGTTGCTTAAGAAAAATATTTATCCATAACACAGAGTGGTTGTAGAAATATCGATATTTGTCTAAATTATTCTTTAAAGTAAACTGACATTACTTTTAAGATTACATAAAGCCATTTTTCATTATGCAAGAACCATTTTGAAATTATGTATATTTAAATATTTAAAATATTTTTCGCTTCAAAAAAACTTAAAAATTATTTAAAAAATACATCATCCAATCCTCTATTTTTAAATTCCGTATGCCCATCAACTAAGCAAAATGAATTTTTCAGTAGAAGCCTCTACAATGAATATTTTATTAAAGTTGGAAATATACAGTCCAAGCTTACGCTGCTTTGCTAGTAAGAAAGACGAACTTTTCATTCTATATTTATAACCACCACCGAATATATCATGTTACTTTTTCACAGTTCTCTCTTTCTTTCTTTTAAATTTAACATGAAGGCAGAAAAGAAATGAAATACAGCATACAAAATAATTTATCATTCTGGTGTTACACAATGCAGCCGAAAAGAAAAAAAGTTTCAAACATTTATCAGGTTATCGTTTTGTTATGTTAAAAAAAAAGAGGAAAAAATAAGTAAAGTTATATTTTTAACAAAAATAAAAATGCCTTGTACCAGCAATATAATTAATGAAGTTGTATTTACAAATTGAAAATAATTTTTTTAAAAGCTTTTTTTTTTTTTTTTGATTTATCAAATGACGTTAAATGCTCTTATTTCTTCTCATTCAATTTGCAGCCAAATAATTACCGATTTCCTTACTGAAATCTGCATATTGATTTTAATGCCTTAATGAAGTGACATCTAAATGAAAAGAAAATTTGAAAACTAATTTTTTGATTAATCAAATGACGTTAAATGCTCTCATTTTTTCTCATTCAATTTGCAGCCAAATAATTACCGATTTCCTTACTAAAATCTGCATATTGATTTTAATGCCTTAATGAAGTGACATCTAGAGGAAAAGAAAATTTGAAAACTAATTTTTTGATTTATCAAATGACGTTAAATGCTCTCATTTCTTCCCATTCAATTTTCAGCCAAATAATTACCTATTTCCTTACTAAAATCTGCGTATTGATTTTAATGCCTTAATGAAGTGACATCTAGATGAAAAGAAAATTTGAAAACTAATTTTTTGATTTATCAAATGACGTTAAATGATCTCATTTCTTTTCATTCAATTTGCAGCCAAATAATTACCGATTTCCTTACTGAAATCTGCATATTGATTTTAATGCCTTAATGAAGTGACATCTAGATGAAAAGAAAAATTTGAAAACTAATTTTTTGATTTATCAAATGACGTTAAATGCACTCATTTCTTCTCATTCAATTTGCTGCCAAATAATTACCTATTTCCTTACTAAAATCTGCGCATTGATTTTAATGCCTTAATGAAGTGACATCTAGAGGAAAAGAAAATTTGAAAACTAATTTTTTGATTTACCAAATGACGTTAAATGCTCTCATTTCTTCCTATTCAATTTGCTTAGTAAACTACTGAAAAATAATTACCTATTTCAATACTAAATTATACGTGTTAACTACAAAAATGCATTTAAAAATAAAAATTGTTTTTAATTGAGTTTATATTTTTTTACGTAAGTAATTAAAATTATTTAAAGAAAATATTAATATTTCGAATGGTGAATTAATCATCTCATATATTAAATAATTATTGTATCATAAAACATTATAAAGCGTAGTTTAAGAACGCTTTTTTTTAAATTCTCCATAATTTGTATTTTTAGTAAGATTTAAAAATTAGATTCTTTCGCTCACTTTTCGAAACATGTATGTCATTTGTAGAGCATTTAAAAGCATTTTCTAATATTTTATAAAATTTTCAACTCTGGCATCCTCCGATTTTTTATATAAATATTTTTTGCCCGCAAGTGTTCAATTCCTTTAAGTGTTTTAGAAGTTACAAAATTTAACTAAAAATAAAATTAGTGAATGAATAAATAATGTAATCACAAAAACTGTAAAAATACTTTTTGTAAAATATTTTTTTAAAATTAATAATGTTTTTAATAACGATTTATTTAATTAAAAAAACAGTAAGTTACAAAGTAAAAGTTGAAAGACTTATTTGCAAATGCCTTACAGTTAATAATGATATCAAAACATAAATTAATGGCAAGGTAACGATGGCTAATAGGTGTTATTTTGGATTGAGAAACTAACTGAAATCAGAGCTCATTTCTATTGAAACTGAAATTTATATAATGCTCTAATTAAACCTGTATTTCTTTATGGCAGCCGATGCTGGACTTTGAATAAAACTGAGGAAAATAAACTACTATAAGCTATGAGGAAATAAGCTATCTCCAGAGCTGTTGAAGAAAACCGAGTTTCGTGGATTCAGTACAATTATGAATTATACAGAAAATTTAAGCAACCAAACATAATTTCAGTAATTGAATCTATAAAATAACATGGATGGATCATATCTATAAAAATGATGATGGTGGTGACAAAATTAAGAAGCTGAATTTTGGAAAGTTTGCAAGCACTCGAAAAGAAGAAGACCAAACACCAGATGGATTGATTCTGTGGAGAAAGATCTCAAAGTCATGAGAATCAATAAATTTAGAAATCTAGTGTCTGATCGAAACGGATGGAGACAATTAGTTGGCTGTCGCGCTTATATGAGAAGAATATATTGTTTTTCAATCAAAATCACAACAAATAAAGACAAAATAATTTGTATAAATACTATATATTCGATGATGAAAAGTATAAAAGCATCAAGTTGAATAAAAAGAGCATGGATAATGTGAAGGGAATTATAAAATCGATTATGTCAACCTTCATCTATCAAAAGGTACCTCTTGATAGATAAAGGCTGACATAGTCGATAATATAAATCCGAGTAATGTGGCGTAACTACCACTATAAATATTAAATACCAAATGACTAGGTCTGGAAGACATGTACACTTTCCAGCAAAACTGGCAACTTATGTTTGTTGTTATCATTATTAACTAAGTAAGGTTGTTTAGTATAAAATATTATTTATCAATGATGTAAATAATGCAATTTTCAAAATTTTATGTGAAATATTATGTCGTTTCAGAGTAAAATTCTCTGTCACTGGGGGGGGGGGGATACTGTGTAGTATTATTCTTAATCGATAATGAATCGATTAAGCAAGATGATTATAAATTATTTCTTGTACGTTGGATGGCAACAGTCTGGATGAAAAATAGAACTGCTATGGTGGATAAATATTTGCTAACCTTCTGAATAAGTCTCTCTTGTATTAAGGTGATAAAACAACACTTCAAATGCTTGTCTTCGTCACTTTTTCAAATATTCTAAATATGTATCAAGCTGTTCCTCAAAACAAATGCTTCAAATACTTGGCAATCATAATTACGCGTTTGTCTATCTAAGCGGTAAGGTGTTATTAACAGATTATATTCCTCTCAACTAAGTCACATGGAAAACTATTTTCATACCGCCGTTGCGTCTTGTCTCAGATTCTTTTGAAGCAGTGAAATCTATTAGCAAAATGGCAACAGCAATTTCACGCATGCAATAATACTTTCACGGCTACATTCCACACGGAGAAAAGATAGATTCAATCATGCGTTGTTTTGTCTGTTTTTCTGAAATATTATTATTCCAATCAATCTATTATCAAGGGATGGTATAATGAAATGGTTTACCTATTCATTCGGAACTCGATAAAGAGAAATCGCCATCGCATAACGTATTTTAGACAATTGTTTTACAGTTCATATAAAACAGGTTGAACGCAATGAACTGGAGAATTTCCGTTACATCCTGACCTTGGTTACACTTGTGTTGGTTTAATCTTAAAGGAAAATAATATAAATACATTTATTTTTTTAATGATTATAACGGTCAGCTAACTTTTTTTCCCCTCTTTTTCTTTCTTATTATCTTAAAATATTTCAATTTAATGAAAGAAAAGTTAAATTTAGAAATAGTTAAATAAAGTAAATGCATAAAACAAAAATAGTTTAATTTAAAATTAACTTTGTCTCAATAAGGGCAATATCATACTTTGGAATGTCTATGTCCTTTATTTTGCCCTCTGACGTCATAGCAGGACGTCATATCTGCTCAAATTGGTGTAAATCAATGCATTTGTGCATTCGAATAATCCTGAGGAAGTTATAAATGCCTTTTATTGCACAAATAATATAGAGAACTACCTTTAGGAATTAGTTAACACGAACTTTTTCTTCTTAAGAACGCAATGATAGTACAGTAACTAAGACATTCAGCTATTCTTGTGAAGGATCAAGGTTCAAATTCCAATGGCTGTCTTGGAAGTTAGGACTAAGCCATTGGTCCTAAAAAAAGAGAGACTCAACCTCCATGATTTCCTTGCTCGAAAATTAGAGTTACATGATATTTCTTTCTCTTTTTTTTGTTTATATCCTAAAAGATACTGTTAATTTTTTTTTTTAAGAAAAGAACAAATTTGTTTATTTTCAATTTAATGAAAATGTCTACTAAATACAGTTAAATTAATAAGAATGATAAAGTATTAAAAAAAACTGCAATGTTACTAAATCTCTACGAAGTCATCAAACCTTCAGTTGTTAGCAACAGAAAGTTTACCATTTTCACAAAACGCAAGAATAAGCGAAAAAAAGACTCGGGGGCATTTCTGAAAGCACTCTAATTATTACGAAAGATCCTTATCATTCTTTAACATATTGTTCTTTTTAAAAAGGAATTTTTAATTCCCGGGAACTTAAAAATTCTGACGAAGGCTCTAGCGATTGCAAAATATTTCAGGAAATATTCAGTTCGCGGAAATATTTTCTGATGAATTAATATTATATCCAAAACATTGTAAAAGCCCTATGGGTATAAACTGATATCTTTGAAGAATTTCACATTTTAAATACTCATTCATTTTTGGGATTAACTTAAATGAGAAAACATTTCCACGAAAATGTGAGTATTTGGAAAACTTTGAGAAAGAGTTTACTTTGACTACTGGCCAATGTTCGAATTTCAGCGATATCAATATGATTTGTAAATTTTTTCTCCTGACCACACAACTGATGAATGAAATATCTAGAGTATAGAATGAAATATCTATAGATATTGTTTTTCTATATTTTAACCTTGGTTAAATAGATTAGTACAGTGTCACTCCTGTGTCATACAAGTATAGTTAAATTTTATTTAAAACTTCCTTTTAGAACACAAATTTATCTCCACTACTTCCGCGTAAAATGTCTTAGTGTCCAAAACTAGGTTCAAGATTACAAGGTTATGGAGTATGAAATAAAAATTACAGTCCTCACTCGTATCCTACTTTTTTTGTTTTGTTTTTTTAATTTCTGTTCAATAAAAATATGGATAATGTTATACAATATTGTTATTTTTTTTTACTGAATACTTCCCTTTTCTTACCAAAGTGCGATACAAGAATGCATACAATTTATAATCAATATACTTAAAATGTACATTACATTATAAGACAGTCAGCAATGATGGAAAAATAATCTATACTTTCTGAAAAATTGGTTCAACACTGAACCATAATACGATACAGATTCGATGAAACTTTAATAAGGTACAAAATTAAATGATGTTATTAAGTTTCATTCATTGTGTCATCTAATAAGTTAAATTACGATAATCTGACTCAACTGAAGTTGCATCAAATTAGAAAGATATTGTGATTCAACCATGCTCCAAAAATATCTAACAGTGTAGGTTAAATGGTTTAAAATCTTTATCCGTATGTTAATAAATCGCATTCTTGACATATAACTAAATAAATCTCAGGATGACGCATGTTATTTACATTCAAACTATCTCACCCATTCTTTTCAAACTTCACAACTACAGACGTCATGTCAAATTACCTCCACAAGGCATAGGACACTGGTTTTATAATTAATCCCAAAGCATAGACTCTCATCTATTTCACATTAAAAGGGAGATGAGGATCGTAAATTGCCATCATTCCTCGACAGCACGCTTCACTCGTCCAGAAAACAGCTCGGGGATTTAGTTAAGAGGAGCCTCGTTACAATACATGTAATTATTACATAGGAACCGTTTAGACCGCTATAAACAGCTCGCGGCTACAACACAGGCCAAGCAACTGGTATTAGAAAGGAATCTGAATGGAGTAGGAAGCCGAACACAAGGAATTCGACCCGTGCCGGGCACAGAACCGACCCCTCTGCAGGCTATACAGCCACTTAGTGCACTTTCCCCCGCAGTAGTGGTCTGCTCTTTTGGGGGTCGAGGTCAAGATGAGTCGTTGCACCTTATAAAAATAAAACCCCTGTCAACCCTTCGGTTCCGTGTCAAGTGTGTGGCGAATATACCTGTTATGAATCTTATTAATGGCTCCGTTTTATAGCTGCGGCTTAAAATCTTGAAAGTAAGCATCTTTTTTCTTTTGTGGCCTTTCCCTGATTCAGATGGAATGGCGTGAAGAAAAGAAATAACGGTTGATAGAGGTCTTGATTATGTCATGAAGATGAGTAATGGTTTGGAATGATAAGGACGGAAGTATAGTAGCTGGGTGTATCTCTTTTTTTTTGCGCTGACTTGTATTACGAGGTGGCCGGGAAAGTATTAACTAGTATAACGGAGGCAATGAACCTCATTAAAGAAAAATTAAAAATGAACGTCATGCTTATTAAAATTTGAATCACCGTTCGAATTGCTAAATAAATTCCGTAACTTAAATTCATTGAAGTTTTAACTGCTATTTTAAAAGTACAAACATCCAAACCATGCAAAGGAAAAAAAGTAATAAAAGTGAGAATATATAGTTAGTAGCTTAAAAACAACTTTTGATGATTTCTTACTTTTTTTTAATTTTATAACTTTGTTTGTGATAATATTTCTACTTATCCCTCCTTATTAAACTTAACCTCAATCCTTTATTCGTTTTTATCTGCTCTCACATTTCAAATCTTCTGAAATTGTGACGGACAAATTTCACCCCCAAAAAGTCAAAACCCAATTATATATTAATCAAAAAAGACAAATAATAAAGATTAGATATTAAACCATCTGACTGTTAAAAAGCAAGATCTGGCAAAGTTAAGAGAAACCTCAATTAGGAAAATCTTCAAAACTCCAAAAAATGGAAAGGAAATGGAAGAAGTCATTCAAATTCATTTCCCTTAACAGTTTACCTCAAAAACAAGCAAGGGCCTCCATAGCTAATAAATCTCATTACACTGTTATTATACCCATTAAATGCATTTTCAAGATTAAAAATTAATTACTTAATAAAGTTAATATATTTTATTAAATTACTGTATAAAAAAATGATGTCGTAATACATGCAATGAAAGAAGAAGCCTATTTGGAGTGTAACGCTTAACTTTTAAATTTTACTCAACGTTATTTACTAATAAGCAAGCTTCCAGTTACTGCAGAACCATAGTTTTCGTGGCTTGTCAAGTTTCAATGAAATTACGTTAAAATCTGTGTGCTAGGAAACGGTTGAACCTCGCATTGCTATCGAGCACAAAGCTACAGTGAAAATTTGAGTATTCTACTCTGTGAAAAAAGAATACTGAAATCTTACGACGAAACCATATCCTGGTATATGATCATTGCGAACATTTTGTAAAACTGACGAAAGAACTATCGCCACTTCTTCGACGAAACGGATTTCGTCGAAAGTAAAGTAATCTTTCGCCATTTTATTTCATTTTTCAAAGAAGGTACTGATTGCATTGTTGAGCATTTGTTCGTCAGCACCATCTAAATGGATCAAAGCCACTCCAACAAGACAAGAAGGACAGATAGAACAGAGAGAGAAATAACTTCAATGTTCGAAGCAGGATTCGAACCCGGTATCTTCCTGGTATGAGGCTAACTCCTTGACCACCAGACAGTCCCGGTCGGCTTATGTCGTCACTCTAGTTTTGATGGTCTAGTTTTCCTTTTAGTTTCGTCATTCCAGTTAAAATTCTCCCTCAATGCACAGCGAGGTAAGGAAACATTTACGTCTCATATTTGAGTTGTAGTTGTAGTTCACTTACGTCGCACTAGAGCTGCACAATGGGCCATTGGCGACGGTCTGGGAAACATCCCTGAGGATGATCCGAAGGCATGCCATCACAATTTTGATCCTCTGCAGAGGGGATGGCACCCCCGCTTCGGCAGCCCGACGACCTGCACGCGAATCGAGCACTTTATGTTGAACAGTTTAACGGAGACCAATACCGCACACTTCAGTCCCTACGCAAACTAATCCAATTGGTCACCCACCCCACACTGACGGCAGCCAGTGATGCTTGACATCGGTGATCTGTTGGGAACCGTGTCTTAACGATCAGTCCTCTGCGGGACCTTATATTTGAGAGTTCGCGATTCCGCACAAAATACGTGATTTCGCGACGTAATGATTCGCAAAATAAAGCAGAAGGATATCAAAATTGCCAAAAATGAGAGCTTTATTTCTGAGAGTGCAGCTAGTCGGAAAGGGATGGAAATTTTGAATTCGATATTCCATCATTACGCACAAAACAACAAATAACAAATTAAATGCAAGTAATTTTATCGAAAATTAATGATAAATAAATAAAAAAAAATTTCAGAAAAAAGTAAGATAAAATATTTTTTAGAAGTTACATAAAGAATATCCCCTGAACAAATAAGATACATTGTATTAAAAAATAGTATACACATTCTGAAAGGAAGGTGAAGGAAAAAAAAATCATTTCCTATGCTCAGACTAAACTTGAAAGTAACGGAAGTATTCATTCTCTGAAATGTTCTGGGAAATACTCTCCTTTTCAACAAAACAAGTTATTCCACAGTTCTTTTTAGATAAAGTTTACTCTCGAGAATTTCTTCCTCGTGGGAAAATTCGGTACATTTTCTTTTGCATGACCAAGCATATTATGAAACAGGATTTCAGAATTTTTATGAAATCTTGAAAGATATACTCGAAGATCGAATTCAATTGGAATTTCTATTTTTAGCTGGAGGAAAGAATTTGAATTCACGGAGTAGTACGCTCTTACTTTACGGATCTAAATTAAAATGAGAAAATCACATAGTACGTTTGCGCACCAATAATTTTGTTTTATGAAATGGTTCGCGTAAGAAAAGGAAATTTTAGTATTATGCACCATATGTAGTTTTAAGGGAGTTTCGCTGATATTTTTTCTTCTTATGGTCAAAATAAATGGTTTTAAAATTAAAGAGAACTGAATTAATTTCTTAAACTGAAAAAAAAAACCCAGACTGGTATAGAGATATTTGAAATATATTCAGAAAAAAAACAGATTCATATTAATTTGGAGACTTTAATGGCCATTAGAAACGCTTTTAATGGTTTGAAGGGAAATTTTTTTCATTTGAATTCAGCATTAGGGAATAAAACAAATATCCCTTGCTGCTTAATGCTACACGTAGTTATTAAATATAATAAATTTCATATAACTCAGAACTTCTAGGAATTAAATGCTATCTCCCATTTAAATGTTAAAAAAATAAAAATAATATTTATTAATTTCATTAAACGAAGTGTAATTTCAAGTCAAAGAGTCTAAGCGCAAGCTTAGTAAAATTAAAGTTAATTGATTTTTTTAAAATACTCAAAAAGCTAGCTTTTTAAATAAAAACCCTTAATTTATTTGATTTCTGCAAAAAAAATTTCCGGATGCTTTTTTGTGACATTATGATGATATTCTATTTTATTTTAACAAATTTCCGCTTGTCCAATTTCGTTTCTAATAGCCATCGCCATCAATGTTTCCATGGTCATGGTCAATTCCTAATGGTTATCGGCTTTAAGGTAATAAAGTTTTCAATGAAAATTACTGAAAGGTAAAGTATATTAAGTTTAAACATAAGTTTTCACAATACATGTTTTTATATAGTTGATAGTAAATTATATGTATTTTAGAGAAATTTATATAAAAAAACGAAATTCTAATTCTCTTGAAAAGTGAGTGAAAGTTAAAGATTTAAATGCACCAAAATTAAGTAAAAACCTATTCCTTCTGTACGTATGAACTGTTTCATTACGTATGAACCAGTTAAATGCATGAGTGTCATAACAAATTTCAATAAAAAATACGTTCATCGAATAAAATTAAATGATCGATTTTAAGTTAAATATGTTTACAATTTCAAAAAAAAAAAAAAAAAAAATTCCATTATGGAGAAAAACGGAATATTTTGCTTTTCAATAAAGTCTAAATAATTTCGAATTATCATAAACATTTTTCCATTTCATGAATGTCACCATTTCTGAGAAGTAAACAAAATCTAGTTATTATTCACCAGACATCTCATGGAAGAAGAAGAAAAAAAGCAACTAACACTTCCTCCGTCACATTCTATTCGAAACAAAACAATTCACGTCGCAAAATATGCTGGTCGGCAAAGTTTATCTAAGCGTGATGTCTATTTGTTGAGTTAAATGTATGTAAAGTGAAAAAAGAATATATAAATAACTTATGTACACAAGACGAAGACGTCTATCTAAAAATACATCAGGTATGAAAAGGTGGATGCGACATAATGATAAGAATTTTTTTACTTTGTTGCTTCACGAGGTAGGAAAAAAAATGGGAATTTTATTTAATATTTCTTCTTGTCGTGTTTAAAATATTCAAAAAATGGGACAACTCTTTTTCGTGGAATGAAAAAAATAAGATTGGAATAACTTTTTTTTAAAAGAAAATGCAACGCTTCTACTTCGGCATCAGTTTTCATTTATGTAAAAACATATGAGACTGCTGTTTATTTTTTTTTATTTTTATTACGCCTAGTAAAGTGTATTCTTCATCTGCAAGCCTGTCGAAATTACTTAATTTTTTATTGTTAGTTATTATTCTTGGTTTGTAAAAACATAAGTATAGATTCAACATAAGTTTGGTTTCATACTGTTCTGAAAATATTTTTCATTTAATTTTTAAAAGTTGTTTTTGCAGAAAATGTGCATTTTAGAAAGAAGTTTAAGTATTTTTTCAACTGAATTTATACATATGTACAAAAAATTTAGCATTAATTTCTTTTCAGAAATATACGATACAAGTACGCCTATGAACTAAGTTAAATCCTCATCAGATTTTATAAAAACGTTAAACAACGTAACCATGCTCTTCTAAACATGAACTTAGAACTATTAGAAATTGATCTTTGTGTATTGCTGTATTAAAAGTCTGCTTTGCTGATCAAAGCAATTTGCCATTATCCTGAAAATATCGTTACTAATATAGGAACTCTTTTTAACAAGATTTAACTCGCTTCTAAAGCATTTAAATTTTGTTTGTCTGCATGCAATATAATATGTATGTAAATCTATAATAGTATATGCAAAACGTAAAATGAGAAGCATCGTTTCGTTTGACGTGATTAAATTAAATATTAGATGGGTCAAAAACGAATATGTAGATTTGTATTATTACGAGATAAGCCACTAATTTAGTTTAATTGGATTGTCTGTTTAACCAAAATATCCTGAATGTTATTTAAATTAAACAAGTTTAACCAAAATTTCCTGAATCCCTGTTTAAACTAAACTAGTTTAATCAGTTTTTGTTTATTTACGAGTAGTCCGACAGCTAAAACTAGAGTAGAGTAGCGAGTAGTCGAACAGCTTCTGATTAGGCACAAAGCAAACACGGTGAATAAATAAATAAATTTCGGATGATTCGAAAAGAAAAAGTAAATTTATCTTAGTAGGAGATTAAAAAAGTTTCATCAAATAAAATAAAGAAACAAATTGCAATGAGAAAGTTCATTAAATGTCGTTCTTTAATTTAATTCATTTCGATTGCTAGTTTTATACCCAAATATTCTGGAAACATATTTAAAACGAAACTCGTCAGAATCAGTTTTGTTTTGTACACTGCTAGTCCCACAGCTACAACTTGATAATTGCTTTGCTGTTATCAGCTTCTAATTAGGCACCAGTTGAGATTTGCAGTGAGCCGATCAGCAACACAAAATCACTTTAATTTTCGAAATAAAAACAAAACAATACATCTGGCATCATTAGCGTTATCACTGACACTGGTTGTATTTTTATTTTTTTTATTTTTAGCAATAACCAAGTTTCACCTTTGTTATTTAGGTTCTCAATTCACACTCGTGCGTTATCCCCCAAACAAATGACTTAATGGCACAATTTGGGCAAGTTGAAAGAAAAAATATTTTTTTTCTTCATATAATTAAAGTATTCCCAGCGTTTCTCTCCAAATTGTTGAGGTTTTAAGCTTTAGTAATGATTTTCATTCATTCTGAGTAAAAATAGCATTTTTGGTTTCGAGTTTGTTCGGGGAAAATGAAATATTTTTCCAAGCAAGTTTCAGTGTTAGCAAGATGGATAATGATCTGCTCCGTCATTAGGAATTCTGCTTTGGTGAAAGCTATTAAGAATTAGAAAAGATATCTTCACCCTAATGAATTGTTCCAAAGCTGTTACAACGATTAAGCAAAATAAATGGCGATTGCGGATCATTTAAGAAGTTTTAGTTTATTACAAATTTTATTCTCTGTGTTTAGCGCAATGAAGTAATATAATTAAAGAAACGTAAATGATCTGTGAAGCAAAGAATTCCGAGGCTAATGAGGCATAAAATTGATTTTAGTTTTTAAAAAAAAATAGTTAAAATTCTTGAGGGATTGGTATTTAAAAAATGTTTTCAAAACCTCATTTTTCAATTACCTCACGTTTAAAAAAACATTCTGTTCATTAAAATCTAATCAAATTTTTTTAGCCGATTTAATAGTAAACAAAAAGACAAGCTTTTAAAAGTATCGTACAAACTCAAATACACTTGAATATATTCATACATTTTTGTAAATTAGACGAAAATAAACAAGCAAATAAAAACTGCTGTATCGTCCGTCATTTAAAAAAAAACTAAACTCAGTGACGCGACAGCCCATAGAGGGCCAAGGCCTACTGTGCCCATCTTAGTTTTCTTGACCTTGGGCTCTGGGGTGCAGGAGCAGATGTTTCAGTTAGGTGGTCATTGGGATTTGCAAACCTAGGTACATGTCCATGTCTGGAGGAAAGGAAAAAAAAGTTAGGTGGTCAGCCGAACGCGAAACCCCCAGTGTTTAGCTCCCAAGCATACTTGGTACTCATTTATCGGCCCACTGAAGGGATGAAAGGCTAAAAGGCATCCTTCATACAAAAATTAATGTGACTTGAATATGTAAAAACGCAAATTTCAATCAACGAATACCTAACTATTCAACAAAGGATAGGGTATATTTTGTGCTATGTAAACTAAAGTACACATGAACGTGCATAAATGGACATGCTATAGTTTCAGTTTCATAAACAAGAACCTTTATTAGTGTCTAAACACCAAATGAAACCATTTGGTGTTTAGATAGATCTAATAATAATTTGGCGTTTAGATATAGGTAAAAATAATTCGGTGTTTTGATAAAACTCAGTGTCTTAATACCAATTGGTGTTTAGTGATTGAGGAACGTTGTTGTTTATAGTGTTATAACTGAAACTACTGTATGTCCATTCATATACTTTCATGTGTGCTTTATTGAATGCTTTTTATTTGCTTTGGTTCGTGAATATTATTTCATGCAGTACGTATAATAAGTAAACGTTATAATAATTTAACTCAGTAATTAAGTTTTAAAAGTTCGGAAATACTTTCATCTTTCATGGCAAATAAACAAAAATAAATAAATAAAAATTAGTTTAAATTTTTTTAAACCTCTCAAATTGAAAAAAATAAATGTCACTCATGTATTAAATAAAAAGTTTAATACCATAGTGCTCAAACTCAGAAAATCTTTATGCATCACTTATTTTTACTCTCATCATTTTAGGGAGACACTATTACTAACTAAGTAAAAGAAAAAGATTAATGATCACTAAAGAGCCTCGGCGGTGTGGAATCCGTTTTTATCGACCAAAAAATATGAGAGGATTTTAATTGTTTGAAAAAAAAATGCACATTTTATTTGAAAATATAAAGCTTGTGAGTTTGTCTTTGTTGCAGATATTTTTTTTATAACTGTCAGAAAAGGATTTTAAGTACGAGTTAAATTGAAAGAAATTATTTTTGAAAAAGTTTCGATATCAGTGCTAAAATGCAAATTTTAGTATTTTACCCATCCAAAACAATTTTAATCTATGACACCTATTAAATAGATAAATAAAATTTTGGATAAATTGGAGAAGAAGCATTTGCTTATAATTTTTATACTGCTACTGAAAGATATATGTTAAATAAGTATTCGTATACAAATTGAAAATGCATCACAATTTACCACAGTAGATGCTAAAAAGTTTTTCATTTGTGCGTCAGAATCATTTTAGATTCAGAAATAAAACGAAAAGAAATGAGAAGTGAAATAATGATTGTTGAAAAAGGTCAGCGAGATATTATTTTTTAATTTCTAGCCCCGTCAGATGTGATTAAATTTAAAAAGAAATTATTGTCAAACGATTTGCAAAAATCCAAAAACAATCTGAGGAAATGAGTAAAACTAAACTTTAATTTTTATTTTATTTATTTCCTGTTTTTTTTTACTTTGCACAAAAGTCTAAATAAAAGATTCGTTGCATTTTTTTTTTAGTTAATTCAACCAATGCGTTATTTATTATTTTTTTATCATTTTTTTTTACATAAAAACACATGGTAGACAATTATTGCACTTATCATACACTTATTATTAAAAAAACGTATTAATTAAAATTAATGTAAATTTTACAAAATAAGGAGAAAGGTAATTATAATTGCATCTTTATATTTAAAAAACTAAAGTGCCGACGACATTGTTCTTTCGGGTGTTTATCTAAACGTTGCATTTTGTTTTACTGCGCAAAAGCTATAGTACTTAAAAACCTGAAATTGCTAAGGTGTATAGAAAACTGTACAGGGATTAAAAGGGAATAAAAAGAGATATATTTGATACTTAGTTCGTGAATTATTAGCTGTTGGAGTGTTGAAAAAAATTCCTTACGATTTTTTTTATTTCGTTCAGTGCTGAAATTTTTTTTATCGACTTCGAAAGAGAAATTTTTTTTAAGGAGATCAAGGGAGAATGGTATATCCACTTTAAAGCCGATTCTGATTAATAATGAATTCGCGCATGGGCAGGAACTGTTTTTCAACAACATAGTCCATCTTCACTGAGTAATAACTCTCGGGGGAGAGTGTCGATTTTCCATGTCATTGAGTGGCCAAAATTTAGCAATTCTCAAATTGCAAGAGATTGGAATCTAATAGTAAGTTTTTTAGAAAATAGATAAACTATTCCCTTCCCTTGATCTTCTGTGTTGAATGAAAAGCAACCACGGAACAAGTGTCACAGGCTCCTACTATCTTTAAAAAAATTAGATATTTATATAACAATTACATTTAATAATATTTGTTAAATAAGTATAATAATATAATGGCATTATTATGTGCTTCTTTGATCCTACATTATTTAATATGAATTTTAAAAGCAACTTTTAAACTCAACCATAAAACAATTAATACCGTTTTAAAATTATTACAATAAAAATTCAATTTAATCGAAAGCTTGCCGAGATTCTTGGCAAGATTAACATTGTGTAAAATAAATTAGATTTAAATAATGATCTTTAAAAAAATTAAACATCACGGTGCGTGAAAAATAATAATAATAATTACCAAGCAACTTTAATATGACAAAACCTTATGTCTTCCAAACACATTTTTGGCCATTTTCCAACTGATTATAAAATATCTTAGCTTCTAGTAAATTTTGCGAAAAATAATAAACATTACAGTATATCCTTTTTCTTTCTACTAGATATATTATGTTTCGCCTTCGTAACAATGTAACTAATGTTGCTGAAACGCCAGATAAATAAATAAACTAGTTAAAGGTTAGTTTATATATTTGACAGCAAAAAAAAAATTTTTTTTTTCAGTAACAAGATAATTTTTTTTCAGTAATGTTTGATGAAAATCTATAAATAAAGCGTGTCCCAAATTTAACGCAAAATTTGATTTAAATAGAAAAGTTTTTTTCCTATTACAGATTTTTTTTATTGAAACACAAAGTACTTGTGATAGGGTCATGTATAAAATAGTACATTAGGCAAATGTGCTCCATGGCTTAGCTGGCACGTGGGCACTCTAATCGAAATTTTCCGTTATCATTTTGCTTAAATGTGACTGAACTTCGTTGATACACCATTGAATCACTTCCTTCAAATGCACGGGTGGACATGAGCTTGTTGGCATAGACCAGTGTTTCCCAAAGTGTGGTACGCGTATCCCCAGGGGTAGGTGAACAGTTTAGGGGGGGTACGCGTTCTTATGTGAAATATCTTGCAACAAACGAAAATTTCACAAAATTTTTTCTAAAATCAAAGCTAACCATGAAAATTTACGATAACGTATTTTTCTATTGGCTATTTTTTGCAGAGTTAACAGTTAATAATTAGGGGTTTGTTGTGATTTATAGTAAATATTACATTCATTTTCTTTTTCGTGGTACACAGCGTTACGAAAAATTTATAAGGGGTACACAGAAGACATAAGTTTGGGAAACACTGACATAGACGTTTGATTTAAAATAACTCCTTAGGAAGAAGTCCAATAGTGTTAAATCGCATGATCTAGAGTACCGATTCTGATCACCAAATCGATAGAATACATGATCAAGAAAAGCCTCATGAAGCAATTCACAAGTTTTAGGGCATGTCGCACCGTATTGTAGAAGCATGTTTCTTATTTTTTTTATTTCCAATGTGCTGCACGATCGGTCTTGCCGATAAGCAGACCTAGTGCGTTCCCCAGAGGCGGTATCCACTCTTTCAGGACCACCACAATGGGTGAGATACCGTTGGTCATGTTAATTTGGACGTCTAGTTTCTGCCACACTAGATGGCAGCACCGAGACTCTATTTGGATGCTAAAGGCACTAGGAATTTAATTTTTTCCGGAATTGTAGAAACATGTTAACTAGTAGATGTGTATTGGACAACCAGTGTGTTTAGCAATCCCAGTTGGACTAGTCTCTTTAAATATATCAAAAGCAATTGACGTAAAAAAATCAATATTCCGTTTATATTTTGCACGAAATTTGCAGGATTCTTTCTAATCCTATACTGTCTGCTGCCAAACTGTATTCTTTCTTTCGTTCGTATCAATACTAAATTAATTAAATTTCTATTTAATTTAAACCTTTGGTAAGTTGGGATACTTCATATACTTATGTATATTACTGCCAAAACTAGCTGAAATGCCGAATTTGTTGAAAACACATGAAAAAAAAGGAATTACAACTTTGCTTTAACGTTTGGGAGCGTACACTACGTTTTTGTATACATGACAATGTCGCTGAAATTATATTTAAAACTATTCTAACATGTATGGCAGTGTTTATAAACATGTTTTTTTATTAACAAAGTAGTTAAAAGTTTAGAAAAGTAATCATACAGGCTAAATTCACTCATAAATTCCTTTATTTTAAACAAGCGAAAGTGTAAACTACATCATAAAAATTATGAATATTTTATTTCGACAAAATAAATAGGAAAATTTTATTTATACCATTTAATACATGGTTGTTATTCACTTTATTGCACCAAGCCAATCACAGCTACCCTAACTAGTATTTATAAAATAATTGATTACCACCGTTTAAAAATTCATTGGAAATTTTAGAAAATAAAACCCTATAAAAAATAACCTTAATGGCGATTTTCCAAAATTTTTTTTTAAATTTAAGAAACAAGTTATCATAAATAAAGGATTGCCATTAATTTTATTAGATTTCCAACTATTCTAATTAGATTATTTCAAAGAGTTCTAAATTGGATAAATGTAGCTTCTTCAAGCGAAGGAGACTTATTTGTTATTCGTATAAAGAAACCGAGAAAATAAAGTTATGGTCAACATAGAATCAGTTCCAGTCTGAGGAAACTTTTAGGATAATACAGGTTTGAATGTCAAGATGGCACTTAGTAAGTTCTAAAAGAAATAAGGAAAAAAAAGCTTTCCTTCTTTAGATAGCTCAGCGGGATTTAACTTCCCTTTGGTTTCCCGTCTTAGCACTGTCAGCTCTGATTACTGAGAAAAAAGGGATCTAACATTCTTGTCAGGTATTTCCCATTCCTGTTTTCCTTTCTCTGGTTCCCGTTTTCAGAAATCCTCTGAATAAAGGAGATTTTGAGATGAAAGGAGAAAAGAATGCTAAGAAAGGAAGGAGAAAAAAAATGAAGCCGAGTTACTTGTGTAACTCATGCTATCGATTTTTTTGAATGAAGGTTTTATATAAAGTGAAGAAAATGTTTACTTAAGTGCCACGATAGGTTGAAACCTTTTTAAGACATCGAAATGTTAACTACTATTGAAATAAATAGGTAACAAAAAGCTAGAATCATGGTTTAAATTTCTATTTTTGGCAATTGGGTGCCTGCAATTCGAGAAGAAGTGAAGTGATTATGCTTAACATGTGATTTAAATCAGATTTAATTGGATGCCTGGAAGCGACGTCACGCATGTGTGTCGAACTTGATTGGCCTCTGAATCAAAAAATATCATGCTTTTCCCACGAGGACGTAACTTGCAGGTCTTCAATCAGATACTTTCAAGTGACGTAGTGGAGGTATCGCGATCCTGATTGGTTGTTGAACAGTGGCATTTGTTTCCATTAGAAACTGTTTCTTCTATTCTATTTCGAGTAAGCTAACCCTGTTAAGTATCAACTCTCTTAAGTGACCCATTCCATATTCTTACACAAAGATTTCAATTCTTGCACTATATATTTCTTACTTAACACAAAGACAAGCATGAAGCCACGCGGAATATAAACAGACTAGTTAAGCATGGAAGTTGCAAGGTACACCACACACACAAAAGGAAAAAAAAACGGTTACAATAGAATACAAAAACAAATAATAAATCTAAGTTAAGTAAAAGATGTAGACGAGAAAGAATTATATTTCAACAAATTCCTTGTGCAGTACGGCGCTGTATTTTATTAACTTCACATTAATTTACTTAACTTCACGTTAATTAACATTCTAACCTATGTGGAGAAATTTAACTCCACTTCAACACGCCATTTTGCTTATAAACCATCAGCTGGAGCTGATGTAATAGGCAACATGTGTAAGTATATGTGACCTTCTTGAAGTGCAAGTACCCGATTTTGAGGAAGTTGGTAAGAAAATGATTATTAAAAGTAAGGTAAGTGGACTTATTTTTATTTAATTGAATAATGACATAGAAATTTTAGTAAATGACATAGTTTAATTACTTGGTTATATAATTTATTAACTTTTAAAAATAAACATTATTTCTCAAGTGATTACCACTCAAAATGATAAAAGCGATTGAAACAAGAAACACTTAACTAATGTTAGTGGAATAAATATTCATGTTTTTATTCGTATAAAAATTTTGTAAAGTTAGGAGTTAGTTCTCAAAAGAAAAATAATTATGTTTTTAGAGTGTGACAAAACTGATAGTCATAACTGCAACAGGTCAATAGAACTCGTAAAAGCAAACAGTTTCACCGTACAAAGTAGGGCCAGAAAGCTAAAAGCGAGCAGCAAGAGGGCGTTTGATTGTAAATACATTAAAAACAAATAATAAAGGAAAAATAATCTTTATTACTAAACATTTTACAAAAAAAAGTGGTCAAATAAACGGTCATCAGTTACATATCTGTTTTTTTTTCCACGTTTAACTTTAAAATATGTCACCTATTTTTCTATAAATCGCAAAAAACCTTATAATCTATACACATCTCTAGAACTGTCTGCAAATCTGCCGGAAATAACGCCATTTATCAATTCAATTTATTCCTACTATGGTGGTAAAAAAAAAAAGTCTTGCTTTAAGAAATGTCCCCGTTAAGATATCGTGTTAGGATACCGACCCCATTTATAGATAACAAAAAAAAAACTTAATACTATATGCCAAAGATACCTTCTAATCTATACATATCTCTAGAATTGACTATAAATCTGCTGGATATAAAATCAGATTTCAGCAGGATGCTACAAGATTTATTACTGACTGTTATAGTGAGAAAAAAGTCTCTCTTTAAAACAAAATTCTCCTTACCAAATTTATAGATTACAAAAACTGTTCATACTACTAGTCAAAGATAGCTTATAATCTATACATATTTCTAGAATTGACTATAAATCTGCCGGAAATAAAACCAGGTATCATCACAGGATATTATGAGATTTATTCCCGCTATGGACAATCGAGCGTTACGGGCGGATACACTCCACCGTTCACCACGTTTCGCCACACACACATACAGTTCGAATTACATTTGTTCAAAAGGTATCAAAAGCAACTGAGAGGAATTGCGAAGCTATTGCTGGATGCACATGAACGGTGAGAGTAGAGCGATATCCGAAAAAAAAAGTTACCAAATCCAGAAGTGTTTAAGATAAAGAATGAGACCAGTGTATATACTTCTGCCTGAGTTATCTTCAACAAAGAGACTTCAGCGCAAATTGAAAGAGACACTTCTGTTTCGGGCATTTTAGTGGAAAAAAGGGTAAAAAAAGAACGTAATTTTTTTCAGCTATCATAGCAAGAAAAAATAATTTTGGTTGTTCATAATCTATGGGTACAAACATGTGCATTTTGTAGTCAGTTGGGATAAAAACTTAACAACATTTGCAATGTATTTTTAATTCTAATTCTAATGTGTATAATTCTGATTCCGTATCTTTAATTCTAGCTTGTATAAAACTAAAGCAGGTTTATGCAAGTCTGTAACGAAAACCGTTTTGCACAAAAAAATATTAGTTTATTGACGAAATAAATTAAGTTTTGAGCAGGAGTTTCGGTTTTTTTTTTTTTTTTTTTTTTTTTTTTTTTTTTTTTTTTTAATTTTTGATTTTCATTTCAAGCACTAGAGCTACTAGAGAATATTGCATTGAAATTCCCTTGTTGCTCATTACTTTCTCATTGAATAACAGAGCATAAGCAAAATATGTTTTTTTTAAGACAGGAATGGATACTTTTCGGTTAGTCGGAAGTAAGCGTAAGATCGCCGAATAACTTAAACCTGCGCCAAAATCTGGTAAAGATAATATATATATATATACATAAAATTTTGGTTACTTGTCGAATTAGTCCGAAATTGTCAGCAATAAATAAATAAAAACTAGCTGTCGGGTTGTGCGCTCGAAAATCACTATCTAAGAAATCGTTTAAGCTATAAAATAAAGAGCAATTTACTTTTGACTAAGCTCAAACAGAGTCCACCCACTCTGTACATCATGAAGCCACGTCAGTGTACAGGCTCTTAAGATTATGATTTAAGGATTTTTAGCGTCATTAAATGTATCCGTACGCATACCTGCCAACTTTTACGCATTTGGCGTAAAATTTTATTTCCATATTTAAAGTGGTAGTAAAATGTATGTTTTCTATATATTACTTACATTTATAAACTTAGTTTAAAATCTTTTTGACCACCACTATTTTTATAAAAATGAAGCATATTAATATGCAATATTGTTGTAGTAGTCCGCATAAGGTTTTTATAAATACAGCTATGTTTCAGCACAACATTGTAATTTGAATTCTATTTTACTACCACTGGGGAAAATCATCTTCGAAAGGATTAAAAGTTGGCAGTTTTGCGTACGTATTTAAAAATAAAATATTACATTTATATAAGAATTCTTTTTTAAAAATCTATGGTTAAGAAAAATTTATTTGGGATTTGTAACCAAACATGTATTTTAGAAAGCGTAACTGACATTGAAAATATATCTCATTCGTCAGATTTTTATATAAATTAAAACAAATATAATTTGGAATTTGATTCAAAGAAAATCACGTCCTAATTTTGAAGCAATATATTAAAGCAGAGACAATCATTCTAGGCATGAAAGACAATTATTAAAAATAACAATAAACCATTACAGACTTAGAAACTATTAGAACCATAACAATTAGCTATCATGTATAACCATAATTCATAACAGACATAAATCAAGCTAACCAATAAACCAGAAACCAATAAAACCATTATACAGATTAATCTACTGTGAAATTGAGACTAGACTATTTGTATTCAGTGTCGAATTTTTTTAAGGTGTCCTCTTTCGCCAAAGGAAAATTAAAAAAATTCAAAATTTTAGTGTGTTAAACATGAAACAGAGCTAGAATTTGAAACTATATTTGAGCTGTTGTATAGCTCTCGTCTTTAGCCTAACTACTTTTCTATGGAAAATGAAAACTATTCTTTGAATTACTTATGAAGGGGAAAAATATATTTATAAAGTATCGTTTATAGAGTAGTACCTAGACCATGAACATAATTTTTTCAGACTTGGAAAGTAGTAAATTGTTTTCTTTTTAGTTTCCTATAAAAATAATGAACAGAACAGAAGCCATTTCTTTATTTGGTGAATTTCATTTTATTTTATTGTAAGGAATTATCTGGGCTTTACAGCAGTTAAATAAATTAAATATTAAAAATATGAGTATTTTCAAAATTACAAATAGTAATTCTTTAAATATATATATTTGTAAAGATTAAATACACTTCACAAACTCCCAACAGTTAAAAAATAACATTATTTGCTGTAACTTGACAACTCAGGTGACAAAGAATATTCAAAAGCAAAAAAAAAAAAAAAACTTCAAAAAATATCTTTTCTTTAAATAACTTTTATCAGCTTTTTACTTCAAATAACTTCTTTCTTTAATAATTTACATTTTTATATTACCCCTAACCACTAAACAGAAGTTAAAATTCTAAAATATAAGCATTAGAGTACAATTTTTCTAAATTTTTATTGGGATTTGGGTTAGTTGTTTTAAGATCATGCAATTATCTTTTGTTTTGCAAATGGCGAAATTTTTTATTTTTTTTTAAATTTAAAGAATGTTTTTAAAACAGCTAGAAAATATTGTTTATAAAAAACTATGCAATAAAATAAAATAGTCCTACGTGCGAATTTAAAAATATAAGATAAATGCTCTCGAATCTTCCTATATGAGAGAAGTTGATATAATTTATAACTCGAGTACTTATTTTTTAATCATAAACATTTTACCATATCTTTTTAAAGTAACAAGCAATTTTTAAATAAATAAAAAACTGCAGTTTACAATGGTTTAAACTTCTAAAAAATGAAAAAAAAACTATTAACAGAAAAGGTAAAGATTTTTGCTCGAAATTTTGTGTTTTTAATGGAAAATACTTGGAATTTTTTTTTTTATGTATGTAAATAAATAAATGCCTGCAATTCATTTAATAACAGTGGTTGTGAATGCAAATAGACATTATACTTTAAAATATGTTTTTTTTCCCTATACTAAACGCCTTTTTCTTTCGAATAAATTTAGAGAAAGGGGAATTTAACTTGGATATAACACGTTATCTTTCCGAACATGAATAACAGTTCAGAGAAATGAAAAGGTATAAAAAAAAGTAATTTCTTTTCTTATGGCTGAAATTATTTCACATCAAAAAAGTTAAATTATTTTTTGATAGAGCTGGATGAACAAAAAAAAAATTGTTTTAAGATATTTTCATACGAGTATTCAATTATAAAATATTCTTTTGGAATCCGTTGGGATGGATGGAGGAATGAAAAAAAAAAAAATCAGGGGAAAATTATTCATTTCACTGCCAACGCAAGATTTGCTTCAGGGCTCGAGTTTTTTCTTTCTTTTTTATTTCATTTTATTTATGTATTTTTTTGAATTAATATAAACTCGAGAGTTTTCATTTTATTTGTTTTAGTTTATTTTTCACTAATTTATCCAAGCAAAAAATTTTGTTGCCGCTTACAAAATTATTTTTAATTAATAAAAATGATTGAATAGATCTTATTTAGTAAATAAATTATTTAAAGCCTTTTTGAGCAAATATCTTTTCTTGAAATAATATCTTTAAAAAAAATAAATAGATACTTTTGAATAACAACAAAGATATTTATTAATCAAACAAATACAGATTCTCCATTAATCACATGAAATATATATTGCATACACCCTAATATTACATGACAGAAATATCTGTGTTGGGAATTTAGGGAAATAACTGACTCATCTATACCGGTTAATAGTATTATTATTATTTCTATTTATATAGTACGTGATGGTTACTAAAAGTGTATGACTTTCCTTTTAAAGAAAGCAAACCTACTGTCTCACAATCACGAGATGTGGCTGCTGTGAGGTTGTGAAATTTTTGCTGTGAATCTTCACTCACAGCAACCTCACAGAAATTTCATCTCGTGATTGCCAGAGAGTATCAACCTATTTATTGTGAATAAATTACTTTCAATAAATACAATTAAATCAATTAAACTATGATAATTAAAAGTATGAAATAATTTAAATTTCATACTTTGTCGGTAACCTGCATGCAATAATTAAGTAAAGCTCAGCGGAAGCGTATACAATATGTTTTGATAGTACGTTTTATAAGTATAATTCTATTCAGGTACAATAACCATCATGTATTACATAAATCATAATACTACTATTATTGTGATAGCTCAGGGAACAGAGCGTTCGCCTTCGAATGAGGTGAACTGGGTTCGATTCCCAGCAATGATTGATCGAGACGAATTCCACATCGCGCTTGCACCGACCGTAAGTGACCGACAGTGCTGACGTAAAATATTCTCCGTGGTAGACGGATCATGGGTTTGAGTCCCTTTATCGTCAAACTAACCGTGAGAGGTTTTCGTGGTATTCCTCTCCCTGCAACGCAAATGTAGGTTAGTTCTATCAAAAAAGTCCTCCACGAAGGCAAATTTCTCCTAATACTTGATATAGAAGTTCTCCTGTGTTCTGGATAAGGTTCAAAATTAGAAGGCTCCGTAGTTGAACATTATTAGCCACAAATCCAAAAAATTTTGTGGGCTGTTCAACGACGGTTATAAAATCAAAAAGTACTATTATTATTTAAATAGTACATGATGGGTACTAAAAATGTATGATGTTCCTTTTCAAGAAAAAAAAAGAAGAAAAAAAAAAGACTACTGCCTTGCAATCACAAGATGAGCCCTCGTCTTCGCTGACAGCAATCTAGCAGAAATTTCCTCTCGTGATTGACAAAGAGTACCTACCTATTTATTGTACTTGAAATATTTTAAGCAAATACAAATAAATCAATTAAACTATGGTAATTAAAAGTATGAAGTAATTAAATTTTAAACTTTGTCGGTAAACAGCATATAATAATTAAGTAAACATCAGCTCAAGTGTACAATTTTTCGATGGTACGCTTTATAAGTATATTTCCATTCAGGGACAATAACTAATATATATTAATCCTACCGCCAATTTAGCTTAAACTACATTAATTTATATCTAGTTAAAATCCTTCAATAACATATCAAATGCGTGACAAAATTACCATACATCTATTTTAAAAATAAGGAGGAGATTGGACTTTTCTTAAAAATATTCTCTGAACAAACCACATTAACCCTTCCCCTTAGAATCACCTAGGCTATTAAGTCTTCTTGACGAAATAATAAATGATTTGTATACAGTAAATTATTTTACTTTTAACAGACTAATAAAGTATCCATCACTCTTCACCTTACACAGTAGGGCGTATCGAAAAAATCGAAATTTCTTAGATCTTTTTGCGGTAGTGCGGAAAAGATGTGAACACCCATCATTAAAAATTGTGCGGAATATCAAAACTCTGGGTCAATATCTTCTGTCGCCTCAGTGGGCCGAAAGTTTCGAAAATTGGACTAAAAATCATTAAAATAAAAAATAATAATAAGCAAACCCTTATTTCGCTTATCGGTTTTGGGTAGTGTTTACAAGTTGCTATTCCATAACAAATACAACCATAAAAAATCTTAGAATTATATTTTAATATCTTCTGCCGCCTCATCGCCACAAAATTTTGGAAAATGAAGGCAAAATTTTAAGTAAATAAACTTCACACTTACCTCATTTTAATGGGAAGAGAGACTTTATTTTACCTCTTAAGCATACAAATGACAAAACCATTACTGTTTGTATTAATTTTTTGTCTCAAATTTTGACATATGTTTTCTGGATTCTAGTGCCACTCTAATAAATCTATCCCTATTCAGTGGCCCAACTATTTTTCCCGAAGCTGCAGTAACTAGTTTCATAATCCGCTCCACTGCTTGTGTGCGTGTGAAGGAAATTTAATAAAGTCCCAGCAGTCCATTGGCATACCGTCCTTTATCATCTTCAGAAGTTCTTGAAAACTGATCTCTCTGAGAACGGGAGGCAATGTCACATAACAAGCTTGTCAGTCAATGAGATCTACATAGCCTGCTGCTTCAAAGTTAAAAGCAGGAATAACGAATCTGCGAACACCATTTCCTTCCAAGCTAACTCCCCTTGCCTTAATAATCCGCCGAGTTGCAAGGGTCCTAATAGGGCACCTCTCTTCCGTTAACATGGCCAAAAGCATGTTTTCTGGAGCTGCAAAGCAAGCGTTGCGAGAAATAATTGGTTCGATTACGTCACGATATTTTTTAGGCAAGTATCGAGAGGAATTGATGAAATGCCACAGGTGTCTAGTACCATCTTTTATGGACGGATGAATCTTTATTCGGAACCATGAGGGCGCGTAGACTCTTAGAATGAATACAAATAAAGTTAGTAACTCGTTTGATGGGTCTAATGTAGATATATATAACCTCAGTATTCGATTAGCAGTTGTTAGCCAGCGAGCCAAATTCAATGTTCCTGGTTCCCGGTTAGCTAGATCTGAACAACAAACGCCAGAACTAATGGCGGTGAAAATGTTTAATAAGTATTTCTGATCTGAACTGAGAGTGGTGGGATCAATATCTGGCATCTCGCTATAAAAAGCAACAATTGAAAGCTTTTCGCATCCTTTGAGGTTCCGTCCAATGTCTCCGGTATAAGATGTGGGTCCAGATGACTTGCTGCAATGGACTCAAATAGGTGTCGTAATGGCAACTCATTGAAATGAAGTAAGCAGATAATCCATTGTACTGGTCTCTGAAGTTTCAATTCAAGCCTGCGAATTACACCATTAAACACTCCTGTGTTCACTACAGTGCCGTCACACCCGAGAACACAAAGGTTACGAAAATCATCCAATAAATCACCTGTTATATATTCGTAAATGCTATTAGATATATGAAGACTAGATCCACTTACGGGCGTAACATGTCCCATGTATGTAGAATCAGGCTCCGATAGAATACAGTAATGAGCTTCTACAATTGTTCTTTGGAACTGCTTGCCCTCGTGTTTCTGATGTTAAAGTTTTGTCCTGCCGTCCATTAAAGTAAAAGCCATATATAGTGGAACGATTTTCAATTGATTTTGAGACATTTCTTTGTAAATTCTCGATTTTTCCCTCCATATTTTATTTTTGTCTGTAACGAGGCTGGTATCTGATTCCGATATTAAACCCAAATCTTTTATAACACTCGATGCAATAGCAGCCGTGGCTCTGTTGGATACACCATATCTTTGATCTTTGACTGACAAGAACTGTGTTATCCAGTTTAAAACGCATTTGATTACTCCTTATGGGCTGCTGAAACGACACAGTGTAAGACGCGTGTTTGGTGCCCACCTTGTCTTCCTCCGCCGCTATCTCCATCGCATATTCTATTTCATTTTTCTTTCCATTTTGTACTGAATAGCTTGACACAGAAGCAAGAGACGCGTGTTTTGCAGATTGTATCATGTTCCTTTCGCGTTTGAAGTTTCTGGTGTCGTTTTGATTCTGGAACATCAACGTTTCCAATAAACAGTTTTCTTTCCGTTCGTTGGTCAATGAGGAACACCTGCTCATTTCCAGGAGCTTTGCTTTCTTTCGGACAGACACACTCCTTAAAAATCGCGCATTTACAGGCAGATATGTCAAATAGTTTTTTTGCCTCCGTTTTAAAGTTCTCAACATTCGTCAGATCTCCGATTTGGTTCTTAGGATCAAAATAAGGTTGTTCTATTTTTTTGGCAGAGCGCCAAATCCAGTCTGTCTCGATTGTGCATTGTGCAAGCAGTAAACAGTTATACAGAAAAGTACCAAAATGCGTCGAAATTTCCAAAATTAGATGCGATGAGGCGGCAGAAGATATTATTCTGTAATTCTAAAATTTTTTATAGTTGTTGTTTTTACAATATTGTAACTTTTAAGTGTTACCTTAAACCGATCAGCGAAATCTGTGGTTATGTATTAATTTTTGTATTTTAATCATTTTGAGTCCAATTTTTGGAACTTTAGGCCCACTGAGGCAACAGAAGATATCAACCCAGAGTTTTAAGATTCCGCTAATTTTTTAATAATAGGAATTCACATCTTTTCCGCACTACCGCAAAAAGATCTAAGAAATTTCGATTTTTTCGATACGCCCTATTACACAGGTCTAAATCAGTAAATATCTAATGAGTTTTACAACCAATCAAAACATAATTTCAGATGATTGATCGTTGCTATTGTTGGAATCCACGAAATGCATTTACAGATAACAATCAAAATAGGCGGGTTCACTTGTGGTCGGTAATGAGTGCAGGGATTTATCCACTAATTATGGATCTAGGAGTGTTATTATCGATTTCTTGATGACAACATAATAACAGGTGTTATAAAAGGGACCGTATCCAGGCAATAACGAAGAAGGCATGACAAAACTATCCTTGTCGCAGAGATGTAAAAAATGAATTATTTATGATCTATGTTTATGTTTCAGGAGGGGATTTTGTGGAAGAGATTCGATGTAAACAACTTGCCCAAGACGTAAACTGGTTAATAGTTTTCTGATAAATTAAGTTATGAAAAACAGCATTAATGTTGTGTGTTGGGTTAAGGATCTGAAAAGGCAATCACCCAAAAGTAATTTAAGAGTTTCTTTGTTTATATGTAAGAGTGCAGTGAAAGGACACTAGTATCAAAGGGACAATAGTATAAAAACTAGGATGTCATCCTACGGAGTTCAAATCCTCGGAAATTTTAGAAAGTATTTATTATGAATTAAAATTTGTGAAAGTAATTATTTTCATGCATTTTACTAAATTTAATACAAAATAGTACAAATCTTCTTATTTCATATAGTAATGATAGAATAAATAACTTATTGTCCGAAATTTGAAAGCTATTTCAAATTAAGAAAAAAAATGGCGAAGTTCTCATCTTAGCTACTGAAAACTGTAAAAGCTCACTTTATTATTTCTTTTATCACGATTTTTTTGAATTAAAAAATATTAATATACATAAATTACTATTGGATATGGTAGAAATTTGTTACTTGCCTTACTCGGTTACTTTTTTTGGCGCCTATTAGCAATTTCTCAAATTGACAAACAAATTAGAAAAACAAAAGTTGCTAATAAAAAACTGGTTAAAACTTAAAAACACGAAACAGAAATGTTGGTTTTTATAGCTTCAGTGCATTTCAAAAAGAAAATTAATATTTGGGTTAACTGAGCTGTTTTTGAAAAAGGAAAAATACGGTATGGGTGGTTCAAGAAAAATATGAAAAATTGACAACTTATCAAACATAGCGTAATCTCAAGTTTTGTAATTAAATAATTTGTTTAAATTTAGATTGTTTAACGTATTTATGCCTACAAATATATCTTCCCATGCGAAATTCGGAACACCTGCTAATCGCATTACGCGGGCACTTGTGTTCTGTGATCAATATAAAACTTTCCAGTTCTTAATAAAATAGAAAGTGTAGTACAAATACATATTCCATTAAATAACTCACCCTTAAAAATATATGATACCGGCTGTCCTACCGGTATTCTAAAATACGTTTTTAGGTTTGAAAAGGTTGAGAAAAACCCTGTTTTAGAATATAGATTCCAAATCCAGTTTAATTCATTAATTTATGGAATTAGTTTTTCTGGTTTTCGAATACGTTTACGAGTTCTAGTCTGATTTTTCTCATGGTTGTTTCTTGCAGCAATTTTACTAAACTCAAATATAAAAAATTTTTAAATTTTGAAAAAAAAATAGTATATAGTACTATAAAAGTAAGGGCCAATTTGAATTTCGTTTAGAAAAGAGATTTTTCCCTTTACAAATTTCGACCTTTAAGAGCCTCATTTAAGGAGAAAAGCAAGTAAAAATAGGGGTAATGTCTCTTGCATAAAACATTTCATGTCTTAAGAATAATTTTACAGATAAAACTTTAATGCATTGGTATAGCCAAAATAAAATATAAATGATAACACATAAAGAGAATAGAAAAAATTTGGAAAATTTTAAGCCTCGTTGTTTTCTTTTTCCCCCGTTAAATCGTTACCACTTGATTTTCTTTTCTTTTTTTTTTTTTTTTTTTTCTTGAATGAAAGGAACTAAAGAAGGGAAAGAAACTTAAAAACTAAGTAAAAATTAATATTTTTGTTGTATTAGAAGTGAGCCTTGTATAAAACTTAATGAAAAATTCTAGTTTCAGTGAAAATAGTTATTCACTGAGGAGAAAAATATTCCTGTAAAATTACCCTACTGAATTGCAATGGCATTTTTGATTATTAAAACCGAAATTTACGATACTCATTTGGTAATTTTTCCGTTCATATGATAACATTCGGATATTATATGAATACAAACCGGACATCATATGATAACAAACCGGATATTCTGGTTTTCAAAACACAGTTCTTATTGCCACACATTTAATAAAAAAAAATGAACATTAATTTTAACCGAATAAATGGATTTTATCACATGCTCTAAGGTATCATGATAAAATTATCAAATTTGATCACATTTACCATATTTTATCACTCATTATGAAACCATACTTCATTGTTAATTTTACAAAAACCATTACCAAAACGCCTTGGTAAAAATTACCGAGCTTTTTGGTGTTTCAATATAGCCAGAAACACTGTAAAATTTAATAGAAATTGGTAGTTTTAACACTACTTTATTTCTCAGTTAAAAATCGTATAAAAACATTTTTTTCCAATGCCCACCCAATTGACTCTCGTTTTTAAGGTATCAGTAGGGCAGATTTGTTGGTACAGTAAGGGTAGATAGTACAGAGAATGAAAAACCATCCATGCCTTGTCCGGGATTTAAACCCACTGCCTTTCTGGAGTGAGGTCAGTTCTCTGACCACTACACAGTCCGGTCGGCTATAAAAACTTAGTACATTAAATTAAAATATTTCATTTGACAAAATCCTTTAAGTTCTTATTAAAACAATCTTAAACAATATGTCCCAAATAGAAACATCCAAAATTTAAGTTTCTGGCTTACAGAAATGCCACGAATTAAGAATATTCAATTAAAAAAATAATAATGTAGAATATTACAGCAAATGTTTTTTTAACTTGGTTCAAAAAATTTTTTTGGTCCTAAAAAATATTTTTGTCACATTTCTATTTAAGCCATTCTAATTTATGAATCATCATTCCTATACACTTATTTTACGGCATGCATGTAAAAAAAAGTTAATTAAATATACAATTAACTTCTTCAATTTACGAAAACGCGTATTGCAGCCAACGCTAATGTTTAATTATTAATTTACGCAAACTTGCATTTAGAAAGAGAAAAATAAAGGTAAAAAAGTCACTGGTTAAGCCATTAATATTAAGCTAAATGCATAAAAGCGTTCAAAGACAGAAAACAATTTTGGTTTTGTAATTTTTACGAATCGTCTAAGAATAATTAAGAGAATTTTTTTAATGGCTTGCTGCTTTGAATGTAATTATTAATTTTTTTTAGTACAATTGGAGTTTTTAAAAGGCAACGCATTTAAATTAGAACATACCTTAAGTATTGCGTAAAATTTGTTTATCTAAGTATTTAAAGTTTGTGTCCTATTTAAAGTTTGTAATCGAATGTTGAATCAAAGTTTGTTAAACTTTGATACAACATTTGATTCAAAAATAACATTTTACAAATATCTGAAATAATTCAACATAATTTTAATGCTTTTTTTATTTCTAATTTTTAATAAAAAGGGGAAGGCTTGAAAGGAAAATTTATTGTTAGTTAAAGTTAACAAAAGATTTGGTCAATTAATACAATGAAAACATTTACATTCCTTTTATTTATCAAATAATGTTAATTTAAAGAATTTTGATAAATAAAAGCCCTTAAAATTATTAAGAAAAATTATAAATACGTAAGAGAAATGAGCATGTTTGATACACTTCAGCGCGGGACAGAATCGATATTTTAGTGAGAAAAGTTTATCTACAGGGTCTCCCAGAAATGTCGATACAAACTTCTAGAAGAAGTAGGGTAGACACATAATAAAGATTAAGAAATACCTAAGAAATGATTACCGGAAATGTAATCATATGCCGCTAAGGGCGCTTTCCTCTGAACTGCTACATCGGGGGTCTCTTCCAATGTCAGGAACTTTTATTTTTCTAAAGTTTTTGTTTTATATTAATTGTTGCCATAAACTGCTTTCAAATAGGTACACTATTTGCTGTTTTATCGCAAATTAATGATTTGGTGACTAACTGAACCATTTCGCCTAATCATTAAATTATGACACAACAGCATTTCTGAGTCTATTTTAATGGAACTTTTGATAATAATTAAGAGTAGCGTATAATTAACATGAAATAAAATATTTTATAAAAATAAAAGTGCAAGTTCCAAGGCACATGAACAATATTTCCATAATAGCAAAGAGCCCCTAACAGCGTAAGGTGACATTTCCGGAATTCTTAATCCTTACGATGCTCTCTACTTCCCCTAGAAGTTTGACGCAACATTTAGGATATTATATATATACATATGAAGGATTAATGAATAAAAAGAGACAAAGAAAAATTCTAAAAATAAAATATTAAAAAAAAAAAGAATTAAAAAAAATAATACTAAAAAGCCAGAAAACAAAAAACTGAAAAGATATAATCTCATCATCATCTCACACGATTATATCCGCAAAAGAGCTGATGAAAAGATTATATGTTTTCAGTGTTCCGACTTTTTAATATTATTTTTGTAAGTTATTTTTTTAAATATTTTATTTTTACAATATTTTTTCTTCTTTTCTTTTCATTAATCTTTAATTTTGTCCATGTTATCTCTATGTCTTTAACTTATTTCATGAGTTCTATATACTTGCAGCCTATGCGCAGTAAATAAAGCTAATTAGTGTTCTTAAATTTCTCTTTTTATCCTTTATGTCTTTATTGTGATATACATATATTTGACAAATAATTATAAAAAATTTCACACCAAGTGAACATCAGACGTCACAATGAAGTTGAAATTATTAAGAAAACCTTCAAGTTATATCCTACACAAAATAAAGCACCTTGTTCTAGTACCCCAATAACGTTTCGTTAGATTTCGTGAGACTTTTTTTTCATATTTAAATAGTCTTCGCTTTTCAATGCATAGCTGCTTTTAAATACAGCATTTTTTTAAACATTTTCACAATACACATTAAAATTGATAATAACACAATAAAATTTATATAAACAAGGGTGCAATGGTGTCATTTGTTGAATCAAGGCTTAAATCTTCAATTATATGCTTAGGTCCAAACAAAGATCTTAATTTAGGCAAAGAATAATTTAAAATAAAACCATTCACATTTCCATTCTGTGACTTCATGCTAATAATTTTATTATGATTAATATTTCTTTTAAAAAAAACTGCTCATGTTAAGAAAAGTGCCTTTGCGAAAATACTTTTTGATCCTAAAATGCAGAAGGTTTAACGCAAATTTCAGAATACATATCATTAGTTTAAAGGAGCAGATAGGTGAAATTAACAGCATTTAATCAGAGATACCATGACTAAAACATTTCCTGTTTTTAACCAAAAAAAAAGAAACATATCATTGTTGATATAATTAATTATAAATAATATCATTATTCATTACAATATTATATAATTTTTATTATAACTTAAAATAACTGAGAGTTCATTAAGAACAATTATACAATAACTCCATTTTCAAATACATGAACAAATATTGTATTTATAATAAATATAACTGTGGCAGTTGGGTGAAATGAAATGATTATGATACGGGTCTATTGGTGTTAAGACATTAGACTTTAAAAAAGAAAAAAAAAATTAAATCTTTGAATGTTGGCAAATATTAATGTGGTAGAAAAATCAAATTATTTATTTAAATGAGCTGCTATGATAAAAATTTGAATAGAAATTGAAGACATTATCGAACCTGTCGTTAGGAAATATTTATACAGCTGAGTTTTATACCATCAACCATACCATTTACGAGTGTTGTTTCAGAAAAACACTTTATTTATTTTAAAATAGCAAAAAAATATTTATTTACTTATAAACACATCCCCGCATTAAAACAGTTAGAGATATTTCTCTCTTACCAACTATAGTGTAAAAAAATTGCATTTTCATTATTAATAAATAAGGTGTGAAATCGTTATTAAGTTTAGCAGAACATGTGTTATTGTGTAGAGTTATTCTGATTTTTAAAGAATTCATGTAAGAGTTATTCAAGAAAATTCGCCAAAATTAAAAATGCAGATCTGATCTTTATTGATTGATTTATTTTTTCAATTAAATATTACTCTAATTTAAGTAATTGTAAAAATTGCAGCATTAATTAAGTCATATGGAAAAGATGATTTTTATTAAAATGTTTTTCAAATTTCAGAATGTAAATAAGTGGAAAAAAATACATTTGTACACTTTGCTGTAGTTACATTGAAGCCAAGAACTCTTTTTTTAAAAATTTGTATATTTTTTTATGCATGAAAAAATGGGATACATAATTTTATTTAATTTAAATTTATTCGAAAAAATACGCAGTTTTTGTAAATATTTTGTGTTAATCATTTGCACAATACTTCGATTTTTACCAGATATATTTATAATATATATATGATATAATAAAAGCAAGATGCTGTAAGAAAAGTATCGTTTAACGATTTCTCCTTTTTATTTTAAACCAAAATTACATCTAGGTGTTAAGAGAAAAATAAAAAATAAACTATGATCACTTTGTAAAGAAAAGGCATTTCTGCGATAACTTTCCGGATTTCATATTTGACAAAAAATGTACTTTGCACTAAAATTGAAAGAAAATTCTCCCACAGAATTTTGGAAAAAATGGAAATATTGAACAGTTAAATTTTATTTCAATGGTTCATAAATTAGCTTATAAGAGTTAGAACAAAAATATTTTTAGAATATTTTTAGTAGGTAGAATTTGAAATTTTTTTATCAATAAGAAAAAACAAATAATCGGTTATTTTTTTATATCAGGATTTTTTCCTATTTATTATATTAATAGTTTAAACAAAGTATTTCCTTGAAGGCAAAATAATTATTTCCGAAATAACACTTTAATAAGTTTTCTTTAAATAATTATTTTTAAAATAATACATGGATTTAATTTTTTTAAAATCTAATATGACGAATTTTCCAAATAGTATTTTCCATGGTGTTTTAAATAATATATAGTAAATATATAATAGTTTTACTTACCCATTTTTTCTTGACAAACCACAGTTGAGAAGTTAAAAACACATATAAAATAGAATCCCAAGCAAAATAAGTAAAAATTTTTTGCGTATAGTTCCATTCTCATTAAAAACATGATGATTATGATGGCTCAATATAAATATATTAGATTTTTCTTAAATATTTAGTCACACAATCTCATTTTTCGTCAACCCGTAACTGCTATAGTAATTGTTGGAATATTCCCAAACAAATATCAGAGTACCAGGATAAGAACATTTTTGTATTGGGTTAAAATGTCAACACGATCATGAAGCATTTACTATTTGCTTAAAGTATAGTTAAAATAAATAAACTCGCAAAATATCATGTCACTGTTACGTCTGTCCGCAATCTCATAATTCAGTTCTTTTCCTTACAGGACAGGGGAAAAAAAATCATAAAAAAGTCGTCTGCGAAATCATAAATTAAAAACTTTAACTTTAAAATTCAAAAAATCGTTTGCAAAATTGAAAACAATCGCTTGGAATCAAACTTCTTTTCCCAAGTTAACTGTAAACACGTGAGCTATAACTTTCGCCCATGAAAGCTGCCGCATTTACTTCCTTCCTCAAGGAAAGAAAGTTACACTGCTGCTTCTTCCGCTGAAGATGAAAAACAGGACCTGAAAAACCCTGAACTTGAGAGTGAGAGAGAGTCACGTGACTTGAAGAAAGTTGCGCTTTTGTTTATTACTTTTTGAAGGTCAACAGCCGACACCGCCGCGTAGAAAGTGTCAAGAGCGGCTTCAGACTTCGCTATGGACCGCTGATTTTACGCGCACCGCTCCTTCAATCATAAAGGCAGATTCCATGGACTGCTTCGTCCGCCAAATCGTTCGAAACACCGTTTGGTCTCGGAGATGGGTTTGTGAGCCGGCGGGACGTTTACGTTCTTCGATTTGTTGTGCAACGCCCCCCGACGGGTGCGTGGAAACATTGGTATAAATATATTCTATTTCATAGGAATTTCCCAATGTGAATATCTGATTCTTCGAGAAAAAATTCATAACAGTTATTCGTAAAAAAAATAAAGGAATAAAATAGATATTTAAATTTAACAAACTTTCACCCTAGTTATGAAAACCGGCGTGATTGAAATTGAGGAGACTCGAGAAAATAGGTTTCAGTACCCCAATTATAAAATAATAAGGCTAAAGTATTGTATTACACAATTCAACGTAGATTAAACTTATTAACGACAAAATCCAACGTAAATAATTACATATATATTAAGTTAAAATCTCACAAACGTGCTATTTTAATGTTTTGTTGCAAACTATTGATTTTACTGTAGTTTTTGTTTTTTTCTTGTTTTTTACTATAACCATCACAAAGTAATTCTTCTTAAAAGCTAGAGTCTGACAGAAGACAACGATTTTAAATAAAGGGGATTTTATAGTTTCTTTTCCTATTTTTTTTAAAGGTTCAAATTTTTTCCTCGAGTTATTTCTTTTTTCTTTTTTTTTCAAATAAAAAAAGTTTTTCTTCTGCTTTGTAAATTTTAAGTTCGAAATTTATTGAAATAATATTGTTTAAAAGGACTAAGTATAAATACTAAATAAAGATCAAGGCAAAAAGCGGTCTATGTCTATGAGAACTCATTCTGAGAGAAATGATTTTCAAGGCTTGAACTTTCAGGTGCAAGTATAAGATTAAAATCACAAAACTAAAAATATACACTAATATTACTAGTATTTATTTACATCCACTATTTAAACAAAATTTATTCAACAAAATGTGCTCTTTTTGATGCTGAAAAAAAATTTAAAAATCAGATTATTCCGTTACAAAAACTTTTTTCTTTTCTTTCTCTTTTATTCCTTTTTTCTAATTTCTTCCCCTATCGATGTTTTCACATTAGTATCAACGCCTTTTTTTCACAATACTTTTCTTTCTTCCTTTTGTCTATGCATGGACAGGAACCATTTTCCTCTTGCTCAGCCCACCTTCGTTGTGTAATAACTCTCGGAGAGCATCAATTTTTCCCGGTGATGGGCTTATCAATACTTAGTTATCCTCAAAATGCGACAAAAACCGTTCTACTCACTCGGTTTTCGAATAAAATCCACGGGTAGATGGAAAAAATAACGTTTACAAATTGATTCCGTTATAATTATCTCACATAATTCGGTATTAATGTAAATGTATTTTGCATGCGTTTCACGTTATGAATAAATAAATAATTTCAACACTTATAAATTAACTGAACAAAATTTAAACTTTGTGCAATCGTGTATTGTATTTCGTTCTTTAATTTTTTACTATTCATTAGATAAGGCTTTTCTTTTCTGTTTATTTATCATTTATTTACTTTATTCATTAATTTTTTTCCATTATTTTTTACTGCCATAAATAAATAATTTTTTACTGTTTATATTTTCAGTTTTCTTTTGTTGTTCTTTTTCTCGCAATTTCACAATTTTATTAAAATAAAATATTAATGTTCATCATTTCTTCTTCCCTTGCAGATGAAAATGTTTTTCTGTGTTGCATTGGCTCTTTGTTTATTTATTCAAGAAAGTTGTTGTTAAAGCAGAATCTACTTTCATTACAAAGAAGAAAAGCTTTTTAATGTATTAAATATTGTACTGTTAAACTGCTTGAAATGTGTTTATCCTTTCTAAAATATTTTTTAAACAAAATTCCCCAATAATGAAAATTTTAAAAATAAACAGCGATCTCCGTAGTTTTTGTTGTTCTTGCAATAAATCTCATAACATTTTCATAACATTTTCATAACACATTCTCATAACATTTCATCTTCTTGAATTCTGCAATAGTGCAAAATTTTTTTTAAAAAATATATATAATTAGAAAAAACAGAATAATTAGGAAAAATAAATAAACATAATAAAACTACTGCATTAGCTAGACAAAATAGTTCAATGCACCTTCAAAACATATTTCAAAAACACAATCGCAAATAACTTCCTTAATATTTTTCTCGAAAATGATACGTCACAGGTTGTTTTATTTTTCATCAAAAAAGTAAACTTCTTTTTTTCAAAAGTAAAACATTTTTTTTTCTTGAAAAACTTGCTTTTTCTTTAGTATAATTTCACTGAAAAAAGTAATTTGGAAATGCAATTTTTACCCAAATTATACCATCGATTTCTATGTATGGATAATTGCCTCCCATCGAAATGGTGGAGGTTCAGTCTTTGGCAATCTTGATTTCTGATTCGATTTCAATGCTAGATGCTGGGTGTATGATTGAATTGCACTTTCTCTGATCATGAAAGGACACCTCAATCACGGAGCCTTCACATTTAACTAATCAGAGGGGAAAATATGCAGCTACTTCCAGAATTATACTTTAAAAGGTTTCTTCGAAATGAATGAAATTAAAAAAAAAAAAAAAAAAAAAAAAAAATAGAAACTAGATAATTACATAGAAACGGGGATGAAATAGAAATGCACAGTTTATTACGTTCTGCTTAAGTAAAATTAAATGAGCTTCCCTGGCCTGACGGTATCTCCCACCATGGTGGAGGTTCAGTCTTTGGCAATCTTGATTTCTGATTCGATTTCAATGCTAGATGCTGGGTGTATGATTGAATTGCACTTTCTCTGATCATGAAAGGACACCTCAATCACGGAGCCTTCACATTTAACTAATCAGAGGGGAAAATATGCAGCTACTTCCAGAATTATACTTTAAAAGGTTTCTTCGAAATGAATGAAATTAAAAAAAAAAAAAAAAATAGAAACTAGATAATTACATAGAAACGGGGATGAAATAGAAATGCACAGTTTATTACGTTCTGCTTAAGTAAAATTAAATGAGCTTCCCTGGCCTAACGGTATCTCTCACCAAACATTCAGTAGCACGGAGTTAGTGGGTTCAAGTCCCACCGTAATCCTGGTTGTAACCTTGAGCTGCTTTTCGCTGAATTATGCTATTTGTTCTTCTACGTGACACAGGCTTATAAGCCGTGCTTATGTAACTGAACATTCATACCTGCATATGTATGGGCATCAGTAAAATAGTTTAGCAATGTATATATAACCCCTACGAATTCAAAATTGGTTACAAAGTTCGTCAACAAATGGTGCTGTAAACTGAAATAACTTATAATACAAATTAATTTTCAGGAACAACGTTGTTGTTCATTTACGTCGCACTAGAGCTGCACAATGGGCTATTGGCGACGGTCTGGGAAACATCCCTGAGGATGATCCGAAGACATGCCATCACAATTTTGATCCTCTGCAGAGGGGATGGCACCCCCGCTTCGGTAGCCCGACGACCTGCACGCGAAGTCGAGCACTTTACGGTAGCACAGTTTAACGAGGACCAATACCGCACACCCTCGGTCCCTACGCAGACTGATCCAAGTGGGTCACCCACCCGCACACTGACCGCAGCCAGTGATGCTTGACTTCGGTGATCTGCTGGGAACCGTGTCTTAGCGATCAGTCCACTGCGGGACTCACTGAGTTGGACTAGATTGATTTGATAAGTTTAGACTGCCTTGAATAAGGTAAGATTTTTTTTTCCTCTCGAAGATTACATACAGTTCCATGTTTCTTGAAAAATTACAGAAATTTAAAAAAAAGTAATTTTGGAATCAAAAGAGCTCAAGCATGTTAAGTTATATTAAGTCTTTAAATTGGTTATTCTTGTAGCACAAACAATCCTAGTTCGTCTTATGGCTCAATTTGGGTCGTGGGACGGCAAGTAGGCAATCAAGACAGTTACAAGCATAGTTACATCCATTGTCTTTCGGGTTTTATATTCAAAATTAGTAGCAAAATTTGCCAACAGATAGCGCTAACGCTGCGAAACAATACCTTCGAATACATTATAAGCAATTCACGCTTACAAGGAAGAAATTTTTTTTCTGCCTTTCTGCTTCCCAGTGGTATTTGGTCCTGTTATCAATCATAAAGTTAGCGAGTAAATAAGGGTATCTCCCACCAAACGCTGTGCGAAGTGTTGAGGTGGCGGATTCGAATCCCGCCGTAACCCTGGAATTCTACGTGATGTCTTTCTCTGAATTGTTCTATCTGTCCTTCTATTTGAAAAGGTTTATAAGTCTAAATTGAGCACACAAACGTGCAAATATGTGTAATTTCAATCAAGCAATAAAGAAAGTAAATAATACTGATACATGATTTCCTAAAAATGATCCCGAATTGTTTAGAAAACAATGTTTATTCATACCAAAATTGAAAATTAGTTGCAAAGTTCGTCACCAGATAACGCTTTCATGAAACAATGCTTTCTAATACATGTCAGGCAATTCCAACTGAAATATTACTTCCGGTTTTTATCCTCTGACCTTAACACCTTAACACGTTGTTCCTGAACTAAGGTAAACAACGTTAAAGAGCAAAAAAATATTATTAAATGCAGACAACTGTTTACCTTAGTTTGTATTTTAGCACAAAGGTCTCCCACTTATGTATTTACGTTGTTCCTGAGTCCCTGTACCCTTGTACTGAGCGTTAAGACACAGTTCCCAGCAGATCACCGAAGTCAAGCATCACTGGCTACGGTCAGTGTGCGGGTGGGTGGCCACTTGGATCAGCCTGTGCAGGGACCGAGGGTGTGCGGTATGGGCCCTCGCTAAACTGTTCTACCGTAAAGTGCTCGACTTCGCGTGCAGGTCGTCGGGCTACCGAAGCGGGGGTGCCATCCCCTCTGCAGAGGATCAAAATTGTGATGGCATGTCTTCGGATCATCCTCAGGGATGTTTCCCAGACCGTCGCCAATAGCCCATTGTGCAGCTCTAGTGCGACGTAAATGAACTACAGCAACAGCACCAACTCAGTGAAATCAATTCTATTAACTCTTTCCAATGCAGAGTAACCAGTATGGCAACACTAATTTAACAAATATTTCAAACCACTCGAAATGCAAAGATTATTCATTTCAAACGTTCAGCAACCAGTTCTTTAAACAAACAAGGGCTTAAGTATGCCACTTCACCTAGAATGAACTATTGAAGGTCGTACTTGCTAAAGTCTCTGCCAGGCTAAAATATTCAATCAAAATTTTCTATTCCAGAAAGAGTTAACAACGTTTCTAAATATGTAATTTAAATAGCCTTTGGTTGCCCTAATTTTAAAACTAGATTACACTGTTGTACCACGAGTCTCCATAATTCATAAAAGAAAAGTGGATACAATGTTTTTTATTAATATTTTAGTAACTTTCTTTTGTTTGAATTATTAAAAACAAACGAGTCAATCAGGCATTGGTTATGAAGTGTAAGATTTTTCCCACTCCGTTATATATAATCGACAGTTTATATATGATTATCTTTTCCTGCTATTCAAAGAAGGTGAATAGTTATTTATCTATTCTCTGTTTCTAGGCAACGCATTTATTCTATTGTGGATTTGCAATAAGTCTGCCAGAAGAATCAGTTCCACATTAAAGAATATTCGGTTTATATTCGTAGAGAGTTTCAAACAATAAATATTTCTGATAAAAAAAACGCGATTTATTTTCCTACTTTCTATCAAATATCCCCAAGTACTTCTTATTCCTAATATGTTTTATCGTGTAATTATCTAAAACTAATAAATGATTAATTCTTTTTTTTTGCGAAAGTCAATATGAAATTAAATCTAAAGTATTTACACTATTGTTGTTGGAATCTCCATCGTTTAAACTTCATGACTTCTAAATTTCTGTGACAATTCCATACTGCATTTTACATTTGAAATCATTTTGTTGAGTTGTTGTTGTAGTTCATTTACGTCGCACTAGAGCTGCACAATGAGCTATGGGCGACAGTCTGGGAAACATCCCTGAGGATGATCCGAAGACATGCCATCATAAATTTGATCCTCTGCAGCGGATCATCCTCAGGTATTTTTCCCAGGTAGTTGCCAATAGCTTATAGTACAGCCCTAGTCTGTAAATGAGCAACTACAACTTCAACTCAGATGCACCCAGGATTGTGGTGGGGATGGAAATTGCTATTTTCAAGTTTTGAACATTTATCGCAGGAACAATGCTCCTCAGCTGTATCGGTTTCATTTCTGCCATATGTTTTGCAATTTAGTAAAAACTTACATGCTATTCGCCAGTACAATTTTACATATTTATGCATGTCCAAATGAAAAAGAAATTCAGAACGAATATAATTTTTAGAATTTTACTGTTTTTTTTAAAAATTAACTTTGACCAAAGAATCTTAGATGCTTTATGTTGCAGTGAAAAATTAACTTTATTTTTCCTTATGTAGTTTTAACATGTAAATTCTAAGAATAATCGCAAACTTCGAAGTGAGCACTTTTTTTAAAATCTTATTCTGGAAAAAATAGTTTTGAGGCAACTCCGGCTAAGTACACTACTAAGCAGATTTTTGAGCTGAAACTGTTTCTAAGCTTTTGTTAAGTTGAAAGATATTCTCTAAAAATAGTAGAATACCTCAATCAACACGAAGATTTGAACCTGATACCTCCTACGCTTTTGAGAAATTGGCAGCGGAACAATAGTCTGAGGTTACTCACTCCTCTCACTCTTGCTTTTAGATCTGTGATAGAATCTTATTTTTTCAGTAATTGATGTAGGATAGCTGAACAAACATTCTTTGATTGAATCCCATACTTGACAGTACTATTTTGGGCTATAAGAATTACTCTGTAATAAGACTCACTTTTATCTTCAATGTTTTGATTGTATCGTAGTTTTGGAAATATAGGGAAGAACTAAAACGACGTCAATTAGTGACTATGAACGCAGATTGCGAGAGTAGCCTTGTACCTCGCGATTGTGGTACCTCGAAGGTACCTATAAAAGGTTCATTTTTTTTGCTTTATTTATTGTTGTACAAACATATACAGTCTTTTATGCTCATTACAAAGACGGACGGGATTCGTATCCCTCTACGCTACAGAGCTTTTTGACGAATTGGAGAGATCATAAGAAGTAAAGAGGGTACTATAAATTGATACTATAAAGCCTCTAAAAACTTTTTTCTCAAAAACTGGAGAAATACAAGCTCTTAATAGCAAATTTAAAAACTAAAAATCAAGACATCACATAATGCAAAAGCGCATCTCTCATTACTTTTTCTATTCATCATCCGTCCCGCAGTGGACTGATCGTTAAGGCAAGGTTCCTGAAGATCACCGAAGTCAAGCATCACTGGCTGCGGTCAGTTTGCGGGTGGGTGATCACTTGGATTAGTCTGCGTAGGGACCGAGTGTGTGCGGTATTGGTCCTCGTTAAACTGTTCTACCGTAAATTGCTCGACTTCGCGTGCAGGTCGTCGGGCTACCAAAGCGGGAGTGCCATCCCCTCTGAAGATGATCAAAATTGTGGTGGCATGTCTTCGGATCATCCTCAGGGATGTTTCCCAGGCCGTCGTCAATAGCCCATTGTGCAGCTCTAGAGCGACCCTCATTGGCTGAGAGGTCTCGCCGTTCCAAGAAGCACTGTTTAGCATGGAGATATCGAGTTCAAACCCCACCTCAATCCAGAGTGTATCTTTCTGCATTTCGTCTCTTATTTGAGCTATTTGTTCTTTCATTTTGCAAAAGCTTCGAAGCCCTTCTTTCAATTGCACATCAATTTTCTTAACTAACTCATTGTTGTGCATACTTATACAGGCTAGAATACGCATTACAAGTTATGAACTTACAAGCCCTTGTCAGTTTGAAAAACACAGCGGCGCAAGTTAGAGAAAGACATTACAAAGAAGCACCTTGGGATACGGTAGACTTTCTACCTCCATGTTATAGAGCATTCGGCGGAACGGCAAAATCGCATCGTCAATGAAGCCTTTAATTGAGAACGCAAGCCTACGTATATATGTGTGAATAAATGAATATATTGTACGCCAGCTTACATCGTCATAATTGTTTGTATATACTCTAGTTTTAGAAGTAAAAGCTCATATTACATCTTATTATTTATGAGAAATTCATAATTCTGATTCTTAATTATTGGTGTTAATGGAAATGCAGCGTAAAGATCGTGCCACATCGCTAAACTTTCATGTTCTTTTCGGTTTCTACTATCAATTCACTGCTGGGAATCAATTTAGATGTATGCACGACAAGCCGATTTCTTCTTTGAAACTCTGCATTGACTTCGCTGAAATTATTCGATCCTGGATTCTTATATACTAAATCCTTATCGAAGAATCAAATAAATGATTTGTGAAATCGTAAAAAGATGCCATTTAAATATTTCGATTTGTTTAGAATTTTGCTCGTTGGTGCATTCTGATCTCTGACACAAAGAGGTGTGCTTAAAACCCATTACGAGTTCCGAAAAGTAGGCGACGAAAAACAGTTGATAAACAGAATTCATCTTTTAGATTGATCACAAGACTATATTCTGAAATAGTATGCAAAAATACCCTTGGATCTTTTGTCGAACAGGTAATCATTTAAACTCTGTTATTAAGTATATCGTAATGCTGTTTTGTAAATGTCTGTTATGTAAAGAATTTACTTCTGATCTAGAAAATAACAAATTCTATAATTCTATTCAAATTTAGACGGATCACTATTAAGATAGACAGGCATGAAAACATTGAAACTTGTTTGATTGCTTGGGAAATTTTGAAGGATTTTTTTAAAAATAAAATATACATGACTGGCAGTGTGTCTGGAATATTCTAGACACTCTAACTCTATTTTTCGTCAAAAAAAATTATCTTGCTGCGATAAAAAAATAATACAATTTGAGAGTTTTTGAAACAAATGTTTTAGATATGAAACATATACTGTATTTCGCAGTAACTTATGTTTTTGAGGTTAACTAAAACCATTTTTCAGTAATTCCTTGAAGCTGTTTATAGAAACATGGTTTTGAGTTTAATTGCAAACTTTTCAGCAATCATTTATCAAATACGTAATTTATGAAATCGTAAGTTTTGTAGATGTTTTTATCACACACTGTGTATATTTTAAATGTAAGTTTAAAAAGCTTTGTTTATATTATCAAGTTCAGATAGTTCAAAAAGCTTTGCATGTGCATAATTTGTTTCATAACTTCCTATCACCAATCGTATATTTTTAAGTTGAACACCTTATAAACGTCTTTAAACATAATTTTAAAACACTACATTCATGGAAGATTCTTCATTGATTAAAATTTTATCGTGATCAATTCTAACTTTTTCAATTCATTGCTGTTTCCTGTACGTAATATCACGATTTTTTTTCACACAACTGTGGATGATCACCTATAGACATTATGAATATTATAGACATAGTTATCTGTAACAATTCGAGGATGTTATATGTTTTTAAATGTAAACTTGGTAATTGAAGTTCAATCATCAAACTAAATATCTAGAAATCTTTATTGTGAATTAAATGCTTAGAACACTAAAAATGCTTAAAAAGATACGTTTAATTTTAATAATATTTTGAGTTGCATATCTACACTATTTTTTTTTCTTTTTTAGTTTTTATTGTCCCTGCACCAAATTTCATATACTAAGTATGCTGACTTTATTATATAAAATTAATCTTACATAAAAGTGGGTAACATACAGGTTTTATTTTTTACGATTTCACACATTTTGTGTAAAATAAATTATTCAGTCAAGTAAATTGCAAAAAAAAAATGTAATAAATTAGATGGAAATCTTTCATAGATTTTAATTAAAGATTGAAATATATGCACAATAATTAATTATAGCGAGCATAAGTGCACAAAATTTGATTGCTAATTCCTTTCATAGTTCAATTACCATGCACAGCTATAGATAGGAATTTCACTTTAGTTGCAGTAAATGGTCGAAGTTCAAAAGCGAAAGTGGTTGAAAAGTGCCATATTTAATTATGTCTAATGAACCGCGTAATAACTTTTAGACGTATAATTAATCCATCCTAATGAAATTATTTTAAACGTTATGACGGTGATTTTCCAGAAATTAGTTTTGCGAATATAAAGTTTTGAAGATATCTGTATTAATTGAGCATTGTTGTACGTACTTTTGATATTTGTACCTGATAATAATTCGTTTCTGCCATAAAAATAATATCAAGTCAGGATTCGATTTCATCAAGATATTTTCTTTATAAAAATTGAAAAAATTTTGCAAAATATAGAATCTATATTTTTTTAATAAAAGGAAAGTATGAAATGTGTTAGCTCAAACACACACTTTTAATAATAATAAGATTAAATTATGATTTAAAAATAATTATGCCACACAGCAAGACTTAGGTAATTGCATGAATGTGGCTTGATATGGGCGTTGCTATTTGAATAAAAAAATCTTTTTTTATTTACAGAGTGGATATCTGCACTGTAGAAAGGGCGTTTTGATTTTGAGAAAAGAAAATTATTTTAATTATAATAATTGTAATAAATTCGTTCTCTATCAGTGAGAAATATTAAGAAAAAATTTTTTAATAGACCAGTCACTAGACAAAAAGCAAATTTTTTTCCTGATTTTCCACACTTGTAGGGAAAAAAAAGAAGAGAGTAACTATAATTTTAGTTTTCTCAAAATAAGTTATCGGACATGTCTACAAAGCAGAGATTCAGTTTCAAAGTTATCATAGCGTTTGTTTCTAATAATGTTGAACATGTACACATAGCTGTGACAATTTGATATTTAAGAGCAGTAATGGAAGCCTATGTTATGTTCTGCAAATATTGCTATTACAAGTATATTTAAACTTTTAAAAGTAATAAAATTATGTATACGTGGTATATAGTCATTGGAATTTTAGAAAAGCTTAGGTGGGACGGGGTGGAAATATCTTTGTATATAGTTGCAATAGCCAGTCAGTCGTTGTGGTGAATAAAGTCTCCTCTGACTATAGTTTGGGCCAGGGTATGTGGTTCCCGTGCTGAAAGGTTATGTCGGGCTGCGCTTTTTCATTCTAATATACTCTTCACAATGGTTTCACAGACTACTAAGTCCATGCTTGATTGAGTGACTGTTGAGCTTGAAGCTGATGCTTGGTGATTACTACTTTCCCTTTTATAATGCGGTTGTAGTATATTAGCATTTGGTGCACTAGCATTGTCTTCGGATTTGAAGGAAGCGTTGGTTTCGTTGACAATGGCTCGTTGGTGTAGTTATACTGGGATATTATCATACAAACAATTGCAGAACGAGAGTTCTTCTTCGTCAGCACTACAGCCTAGCGCAGGCCAAGACTTTCTCAATTAGCTGCCTCTGAGCTAGATTTTTCCACCTGTTTATTCCCAACAATTTTAAGTCCTTCTCAACACTGTCCAACCATCTTGTAGCTAGTCTCCCTCTTCTTCCAGTTCCTTCAATTCTCAAAAAAGTAAGTTTTTTAACTAGGCCCAAATCTTCACGCCGAAAAACGTGCCTTAGCCATCTGATCCTGTAGGCCTTAATAACCTTCAAAATATTGGGTAATCTTATTTATTGTATATCTCAGAATATTGTATATATCAGAACGAGAGTTAGTTCTTGTTGATACCGTTTCAACTTTTTTATATATTCGTGAAAAGGTTTATTATAATAACTCATGCTCAAGACAAATATACTTGTTTAGATAACTTGCAAAAAGTTATGGAAGAATAAATAAGCTCTTATTCTAAAACGTTTCATTTCGAATATATTTAGAGTTTTCTTTAATACATTAATGTAGGAAGCCCTAACCGTTAAAAGTAATTATTTTTAAATATAAAAGGGAAGTTCTTTGTTTTCTTTTCGATCATAAAAGAAAGAATTTTAAAGACGTAGCTTTGATGTGTTTATTTTTTTAGAGGCTTTAGCTTAACTATCTCCTACACACCCATTCAAAACAATTTATTTCCATGATAAATTTAGTGAAAGTTTTACGAAGCTGAAATTGAACAGTAATAACTCTATTTAAACTGCTTATTTTAAACCTAAACAAACAACCCTACAACTGGTCACGCTGTTCTCATACTTTCATCTCTTTTGGTGGACTCCAGAGATTAGATCGTCAAAACATGCATCTCACCATTATCAATCAAACCTTAAAGGTAATCCTGACTGATTACGCTGCTCATTTATGAAAATAAAATTACGGCCATAATCTGAAAAGTGTAGTTTTAGCTGAAGGTCAGATATGCCGGATAAGTTTTGAATAAAAGTATTTCCTAGTCATTATTTATTTCTTCACCCAGAAAATGCATGAGTTTATTTCATACTGTTTATAATAAACTAAATTTTTAAAACAACAATGATCATGATAGTTGTTGTTTTAAGGGGTAGTCCATAAATGATGGAGCTTGGAGAGACAAGAAGAGGTACTTAAATTTCTGACAGGGGTACTGAAAAGTATGACCTTGCACATTTTGGTTAAGATGAAAACATTTAATATCAGCAGATTAAATATTATTATTGTCTTTATTCATATTTTTTTAATCAAAATAAGTATTTATTTAACCATTGTTGTTACGCACTCTAAGGTCGTTAAAACACATAGTTCAAGTTTAAAAACTAACCGACCTGGTGGCCGAGTGGTTAGCGTGCCTGACTGCGGAGCCACTGGTCGCGGATTCGAATCCTGCTCAGGGCATGGATGTTTCTTTCTCTCTCTGTGTTCTATTTCCTTTCTCGATTGTGTGAATGTTACCCACCCTATAAACGGGTTTGTGGCTGTGTGACGTGGGCGAGGCTGCTCCACCGTCGTGGCCTCGTCACAGGTGCCCACTGGGTAACGAGAAGAGAGTAGTAGTTCTGTCATTTCTGTGGCCAATGGGACAACGCCCAAGTGCCCGCCATTAAAAAAGAAAAAGTTTAAAAACTAATTTTGAAATATATTTTGAAATTGCTGCTAGTAGTGTATGTTTATGTAATGTCACACGGTATTTGAAAAATAAGGGGGGGGGTGTAAGGTGAAGTGGCACTTTGTGATAAAACAAAAGAAAGGAGGAGATAAAATTTTTTAAAAAAAAGGCGAGATATAATTTATGCGCAAATTAAAATGGAATAGTTTTTTTTTTTTTTTTTTTTTTTGAAAAAAGAAAGACTGACTTTACACTGTAAGAAGTGGCGTACACAGAGGGGGAGAAGGAGGCAACGTCTCCACGCATATAGCCAACGGGGTATCTAAACGAACATTAAATATCTAAACTTAATATTAAAACTGTTACTAGATATCAAACATAAATTTTCTTAGGAAATTACTTATTAGGTAATTAGTAAGAGAATAAGTACTTATTGGTTTAAGAAAAGCTGACCGGACTATGTAGTGGTCAGGGAGATGATCTCGCATCAAAAATGTTCTCGTTTAGCATAAATGTTTTTTTATTCTCTGTACTGTCTTTATTGTGGGAGTAACGTTGGCCCATCTAATATGGTGTCCCTGAAAAAGTGGCAAACAAAACTACCCTGCTAATAATTGAATGACGATTATCAATCGGGAAGAAAAAAATAGTCTTGGAGAAATATTTTTCAATGAAGAATGAAATGAAATTTTCAAACAAGTTGTATTTTTTTAAAAAATATAATAATTATTTATTTCATTTTAAAACCGCTGTTAAGCAGTCGACACAATTCTGAGTTTACGACTACCAATGTTCTCTGCAACCTTGCGATTTTGAACCCAATCCAGAAAGCAAGAGAACTCCTGGATCAAGTATTAGGAGAAAATTGCCTTCATGGAGGACTTTTCGATGGACCTAACCCTCATTTGCTTTACATGGAAAGTAAAACCATGAAATCCACTTCTTTTTTTTTTTTTTAAAAAGGAAGAAAACTGCCGTTATACTGTAAGAAATAGGCATGCGAGGAGAAGTTTCGTTATTGTATAGTTTCAGTTTTCGGATTAATTACAACCGGGGATGGGACATTTGCTTATTCAATTATAGTTACTAATATAAATCATTACAATAGCTAGGCTACGTACTGGAAATTTCAAGGGCCTGAAGATCTCACGCACCCATATAAAATTCTATCCCATCTGCAAGTACTGTCCTCATCTGCAACTAACTCCAGACCATGTTTTTGACTGCCAGGCCATTATCGGCTTCCTCTTTCAACTTGGAGCACCTCCCATCGAAATTCTCCATGGCCATCGGGCTTCAGAACTTGCAAACCTTGTTATCAAGACTTTTGGAGGACTCTAATCTTTGCACTAGCATAGACACGACAACAACAACAACAATTTAAATCATCTGTTTATATTGCAACTTAAGTATAAATACTACTTTTTTTATATTAAATCTTTTTATATATATATATATATATATATATATATATATATATATATATATATATATATATATATATATATATATATATATATATATATTTGGGGTGAGGTAGGTAAAGTTCTCGTTTGGTCAGGAGCTCAATTAATTCGGCTAAAGGATGGATGTCTAATCGGATCGGATTGCAGTTCAATCGATCAGAATCCATTATAATGTAATGTCCATGGTAATTTTTAATGTTGTAGAGTCCTCGCATGATTAGGTGGTTGGGGACAATAATACGGAGAACTGGTGATTACTACCATTATCTATACTTCAATCAAAATAATGAAAGGGTAAAATACATGTGTGCAAGTTAGTTTTCAGATAATCATACCGGATGAGTCCTAGAATAATCTATTTGTTTAGCTCTAGTGACCATCAAAAATCAAAAGTATTTAATTGTATGCTACTGAAAAAAATTGAATTTTATCTTTTTTTACTCAAAAAAAATTCTTGCTTTTTATTTTTACGATTAATTATCAATTGTGTTTGTAAATCTTCATTTATAAAGTGTATTTATTAAATACACGAAAAGAATAAACTTAGAAATAAAACCAAATAGTATGAAAGTAATAATTAATCACGTTAACTTGGGGTTTTCTTTTTTGATATTTATTATTTATTGGTAATCATTAATTATATCTGATGCGCACAGATCCAAAACTATTCAACCATATGTTATTCTCATTTGGTTGCATTATATAATTCTTTTTAGGATCATTTTTTTCTAATTAGAAAGCTTTTATCTCCATCGAGTTTTTATATTAACGAATTTATCTTCATCGGTAGTAAGATTGATGATAGTTTATCATCAATATGGTATGGGATTCCAAAGTAATGCTTGAACAATTTCTGTTTTGTTTTCCTTGTTTAGAAACTATTATTTTTTAAAGAAACACTATTCGAAACACATCTCTCATATATATATATATATATATATATATATATATATATATATATATATATATATATATATATATATATATATATATATATATATATATATATATATATATATATATATATATATATATATATATATATATATATATAAATTTCTATTGATATAAGAGTTATCACATAAATTAGGGAAAAAACACGAAAATATGACCATAACTCAAAAATTTACACATAGAATGATGAAACTGGCGCACATTATAGTGTACGTAACATTATATAAAATAACATTAAAAGCATTAACAAGACGATAATGATGTAACAAAAATTATATGTATCAAATGAATAAATCAGATACGTCAATTTGGAATGGAAAAAAAACCCTTCTGTATGGAGTATTATTACCTCTGGTAGTAATACAGCTTGAATAGCCATGTCGATGGTTTATAAAGATACCGGCACAAGTGCAAAAAATGACTGTCATGCCTCCATGTTGTGATGGCGCTGTCATCAAGGTAGATGTTGTAAAAAGACAGAGGAGGGAACGCTCTGATGGAGAGCGGAAGCGAATTGTTTAGGTGGATTGGTTATATTAATTTTCTTCAAACTTCATTTTTTTCTTTGTTAATAAATATTTGTGTTGTTAACTGGTTACCATTTATTTGGCCAATTGTGATTTTGGGAAGTATCTGAATGAAGAAGGGAAAAGGAGGAAAAATTATACGTTATATCACAGCACGCTCTCATACGAGAAACAGAGCATAAATCAAGGTATGAGATTTATCATATTCTGTTTATGAAAAACAATTAAGAATTGAATTATGAGAAGTATTGATTTTAAGTGATATTCTTAAAGAGGAGAATAACTGTATTAGAAAGTAGAGAGTTGTAGGAGATTTAAAGAAATTATAATTATTTTGGGAATAGAAATAAATAGAACAATTATGTTTAACATAAGGGGGATGAAAAAAGAAGATTTGGTAGTAGCTGCCGAAGAATTAGGTTTAGAAGTAAAATCTGAGCATAAAGTTGTTGATTTAAAAGATTTGATAGAAGAAAGTGATCAATTTAAAAATGACTTTGATTTTGTTAAAGAATTTTTAATTACTACAGTTACCGAACGTATCGAACGAGAGAAAAAAGAAGCAGAATTGCTAAATGCAGAAAAGAATCAAAACAAAACAACAACTGAAGCAGCATTAGAACTCGAGAAGACTAGGCTTGAGATTGTTAAAGCACAATTAGAATTAACTAGAATGCAAACAGAGAGTAATAGCTCTAACTCAAATGTAGGAAATGATTTTAGTTCGAATAATAATAACTTAGAAACATTAATCAAAAGCGTTAAAACTTTAACTATTTCCGTTCCTAGTAAACCCGAATCTTGGAATTTATTTTTTACGTCTCTTGAAAAAGCATTTGTAATAAAAAATGTCCCGGAAGAATTTAAAGTCGAAATATTATTTAATCTGTTAGGTGAACGAGCGGCACATTTGGTAGTTTATGCAAACGCGGAAGAAATAAAAGATTATCCTAAAGTTAAAGCTTTAATTTTAAAAGAATTTCAACCTACCCCAGAAGCCTGTTTAGAAAACTTTCTAAACGCCAAAAGATCTAAAAATGAAAACCATATGCAATTTGCTAGTAGACTAAGAGCCAATTGGGACTTTTATTGTGAACTTAAAAATGTAAAAGATTTTGAAACGCTGAATGAATTAATAGTTAGCGATAGATTACTAAGTGCGTTAGACAACGAAACACGAAGCTATGTTAGAATAAAACAATTAGATACTTGGCTTAAACCTAGGCAGATCGCTGAATTGTGCAATAATTGGTTTACTTCTAAAGGTAGAAATTTTTCAGAATTGTATGATAATTCGGTTAACAATCGCAATCCGAATGGAAACACTAAGTATGTTCCACCACCTTTGAGAAAATCCCCATTTACTAGAGAAAACAAATATTTTCCCCACACACGCGAATGTTATATCTGTTCTAGTAACTCACATATGGCTAAGAGTTGCCCAAATAGAAGAAATAAATACTATGATCATTCAAATAAAGCCGGTAATGATATTCAAAACAAAACGCGAAGTAACACACAAACGTCAATGAATAAATCCAGTGATAATACTGCAGTTGTTACAAATGTAAATTCAAAACATTTGCAGAGTTCTAAAACTTTAAATGAAATTAATTTGTACCCGTTACAAAAAGTCACAATTTCTATTGCAAGTAGACAAATAGACGCGATCATCGATAGCGGGGCTGAGATTTCAATTTTGAATACGACCCTACTTCCGTCTTTAGAAATAGAAGCTAAGGGAAAAATAATTTTACAATCCGCATTTAAAGAACAAGTCGAGGCGAAATTAGCTATATTGCCAGTTTATTATAAGAACCCTGAGGATTGTCTATTTTATAGTTCAAATATTTTGTTTGCTTTAACAGATAAACTAAACATCCCTTGTTTAATTACACCGGACGCTTATAATTCTTTGATTTATCAAAATGATGATTCAGCTGAAATCGAAAACACTTTAGTTTTAGAATGCGACCCGTCAGTAGACGAGGGGGAAGAAATGAATAAAAGTTCATCAAGGTCAGAGGATTCATTTTCTCAATCCGAAGAAAGTGAAACAGGGTGCGATATTTATTTAATGTCGAATACTAATAAATTATGCAGTTCTAGCGATGAATATTCGGAGGCTAATAAATTTCGAGAAATGCAGAAAGATTGTTTAACTTTAAAGAATTCTTTTGAAGATGCTAGTTTGAAAAAGAATAATTTCTTTTTGCGAGATGATTTATTATTTCATAAAGATAAAATTTGTGGCGATACAATATATCAATTAGTATTACCTAAAATTTATAGGGATAAAGTTCTTCAATTAGCTCATAATGAGAATCATTTAGGAATACGAAAAACTAAGGAACGCATAAAATTATCTTTTTATTGGCCTAATGTTTCAAAAGATGTTGAAAATTATTGTAAAACTTGCAAAAATTGTCAATTGAAAAGTCCGGAGCGAAAATCTGATAAAATTCCTATAACCCCTGTCGTTAGAGCTCCATATCCTTTTCACACGGTAAATATAGATTTAATTGGAGAAATTGTTCCACCCTCAGGTAGAAAACATAAGTATTGTTTATGTTTAATTGATCAAAATTCTAGATGGCCCGAAGTCGTCCCACTAAAAAATTTGTCTGCTAAGACAACATGCGATGCCCTTTTAGAGATATCCATGCGTACCGGAATTCCAGAAGTAATTTGTAGTGACCAGGGTACTAATTTTACTTCGCAATTGACGAAAGAATTTGAAAATAGGTTAGGAGCAAGTCCTAGATTTTCCACTCCATCTTACCCAGCTTCAAATGGTTTAGTAGAGAAATGGAATAGGGTTTTTAAACATATGTTACACCATGTTATCCGTTCAGATCCTACCGATTGGGATAAACATATTCCATATTTACTTTTTGCGTACCGCGAAGTACCAAATTGTACGACGGGAATATCTCCTTTTAAACTTATGTATGGACGCGAAGCTAGAGGCCCTTTGTCAGTTCTGAAATCTTCTTGGTCAGGTGAGATTCCATTACCCTTAAATCTTAGCAATTCGGCTGTAGATTATTTACAGGAATTAAAAATAAATTTGGAAAAGGCCGCAGATCTCGCTTCTTTGACTACGACTAAGAAACAAAATTCTTACGCTCATTATTTTAATCGAAGTACAAGAATGAAAGAGTTTAAGAAAGGTGAATTAGTCTATTTACTCATTCCGGATTCTTCGAATAAACTGTACGCAAGATGGACAGGACCAGGCGAAATAATAGAACGAATTAATCCTAATTCATATAAGGTTAAATTACCAGATGGCAATGTGCGACATATTCATGCTAACAAAATAAGACATTTTCATGCTAGAACACAAACCGTGGGAGTTATTTTCGAAGATGATGTTGAATTTGGTGAAATTCATCCTACACCAATTATAACACCTTTGTTAGGAAAAGATGACATTGAGGTAGATGTTAGTCATTTAGAAGAAAGTAAACAAACAGAGTTGCTTGAACTTTTGCACAAGCATGCATCATTATTCTCCGGTAAAGTACAAGTAGCTAATGTAGGTGAACATAAAATTCGATTAATACCAGGTGCTGAGAGGAAGAAACCCTACATTTACAAAATCCCCGAATCTTTAAAGAATGGAGTTAACAAACAAATTTCAGAATTAGAAAATCTAGGTCTTATTGAGCCCAGTGAAGCAGATATTGCTTACCCAGTAGTTTGCGTGGCAAAGAAGGATGGTAGTATGCGTTTATGCATCGATTTCAGACATTTAAATGCTGTAACAAAACCTTTTGATTACCCAATGGAAAATTCATCAGATCTCATCAACCAAATTGGACATGCTAAAATTATATCCTGCCTAGATGTATTAAAAGGGTACTGGGAAATTCCTTTAGAAGAGGAAAGCCGTGATCTTACTTCATTTAAAACTCATCAAGCCCAATATAGATGGAAGGTAATGCCATTTGGTCTCCGCAACGCAGCAGCTTCTTTTCAGAAAGTGATGAACAGTGCTTTAAGTGAATATCGTGAATTCTGCAAAGCATATCTCGATGATATAGCAATATTTTCTTGTGACTGGGATACACATCTTAAACAATTAGATATGGTACTGTCTAAATCAGTGGTTTCCAAACTTGATGTTACTACGCCTCCCTTAAAAATATTTAATAATTTGGCGCCCCCCCCCCCCCCTGAAGATTTCATAAGATAAAAGCACAAACATTTTTACTCTTATAAAATTTATTCATACAAACTAATGGAAAACGATATTTTATTATTGTTTTTAATGAGATGGATGTGCTTGTCTATTAGTACAAAGTTTATCAAATCTTGGTGTTTGTGACGATATAGTTACTCGTAGCTCTTTTTCTACAACTAAACGAGCTCGATATTTGGATTTCATTGCAGCCAAGGCTGAAAATCCCGTTTCGCATAAATCTGATATTGCGAACGGCAGCAGTACTTTCAAAGCTTCGTTTGACAAAGTGTTATATTCTGTATGAAGATTCAACCACAATTAAACCAGAGATGCAGTCTGAAATTTATGTTTTAATGTAGAATCACAAGATAATTCAATAAATTTTTCTTTTTCAATACTTGTCAATCCAAATTCATCATCTTCCTTGTCGATAAATGGATTCTGTATCCGCGCAAACTTTGTAAAATCAAGATCACTAAAATAATTCGAAAATTGAAGCAACAAACCATTCAAGTGTTCCACAAAGAGATTTTTGTGTGCTTCTATGTTATCTCGAGTGCATAAATTTAAACGTGGAAACATGTCAATCTTATTTTTTTGCAAATTTGATTTCCATAGCTCCACTTTTTCGATAAATGCTTTCACTTTGTCCTTTTGTATAAACAAATGCATTTGAGGTCCTTGCATTGATTTATTAAGAACACTCAATTTTTCAAAAATGTCAACCAAATATGTAAGTTTAACGATAAAATTATCATCCCTAAACATATTGCCGTCTTCTTTATGATTTTCCTCGAGAAACATAGCAATTTCTTCTTTGAGTTCAAGTGCACTATGAATAACTTTTGTACGAGATAGCCAGAGCACTTCACAATAGTACAGAAGTGAAATGTAATTAGCTCGCATATCTTCACACAGTTTTGCGAACAACCTTGCTTTTAATGGACTGTTTTTTATGTAATTTATAACTTTCGTTACTTTTGCAAAAACATTGTTAAGTTCCTCGCTTATAGCTTTTGATACGAGAGCTGCTCTGTGGAGCATGCAGTGCTTCCAGAGAACCTCAGGTGTTTTCATTTTAACTAGTGTTTGAAGACCAGTTTTGAGTCCCGCTATTGATTGTGCACCGTCAGTACAGAGCCCAATGCAATTATTCCACATTATGTCGTTCTCATTAAAAAAATCTGTCTATTATTTTGAAAATTTCATTGTATGTGGCTCTGTCAGGAATTGGTTCGCAAAATAAGATATCTTCAATTATATTAGTATCGTCAACATATCGAACATATGCAATTAAATGTGCGTCTTTAGCTACATCAGTAGCTTCATCTACTTGTACGGCGAATTTTGAAGTACGCATTCGTGAAACTAATTGGTCACAAAGATCTTCAGATATATCATCAATTCTTCTGCCAATTGTATTATCAGCAAGCGGTATTTGTCGCAGCTGATTCGCATAAGATTGGCCAAACATTACTTTGACCATATCAATAGCTGCTGGCAAAACTAAGGTTTCTGCTATTGTGTGGGGTTTTTTACATTGCGCGATTCTGAACGACACTAGGTATGATGCTAGTAATGCATTTGATAGAATATGAACAATTTTTTTGAAATTTTGCTTGTTTTTAGATAACTCATCCAATTTTCCTTAAAAAAATTCTTGGGGCTTACCAACGTATTCAGAATGAATAGTTTCAAGATGTCGTTTCAATTTGTCGGGTCTCATACTATCAGCAGCTAAAACTTTTGAACACAGCAAACACATTGGTTTTTCCACATTATCGTTAATAATATTAATAAATTCCGAACGATAAATAGGATAAGTTATATTTCCTTGTCTTGGAAGTTCTTCCTTCCTGTTCTTTGTGGCTTGTATTCCCACTACTTGTGCCAACATCAGAATCTTCATTATTGGTGGATTTTCGCTTATATCCTATCAAAAACTTATCCATTTGTCTGGAAATATTAGGAATAATATTATGTTATTCTAAAAAAAATAAAACGATCAAATATATAAAAAAATAAAACTATTAAATTGCTTACTATTATGATCAGTGGGCAATCACGTCAATAACAACAGAAACACAACCTAACACTGCTGAACCAATTAAATATTAGCTGTGACACGAAACAAATTGGTGAGCTAAACGTGCGTCGATCTTTTCTGGATGTGTGGCATCCAGTGGCATTAGTGCGCGCATCTCGCTTTTGATAAGTTGCGTCGGTCGAGTGACGCTAGTGTCGCCAAATTAACGACGGTCTTGGTTCAAAAGATTTGTCGGGGTCTAGGACGTCTAGATATATGGATGCTAAGTTACGAAATGTTTAATTGAGCGATAAAGCACGATGGTATTTTTTCATTTATTCTCTCATTTTTTACATAGAAAACTTTAGCAGTAATTTGGAAAATTGTTCACTGTGACTAATTTTCGCGGCTCCCTTTAGACTAGTCCGCTCCTCCCTAGGGAGGCGCGCCTCCCAGTTTGGAAAACGCTGGTCTAAATTAACTAATCTAAAATTCACCGTTAATGTCAAGAAATGTGTTTTCGCAAAAACACAAATCAAGTATTTAGGTCATATTATAGGAGATGGTAGACATGAACCAGATCCTGAAAAGCTTCGTGCTATTGAAATCATCGAAACACCGAAAACCAAGTCAGCTTTAAAAAGTGCTTTAGGTCTCTTTAATTATTACAGAAATTATATACAAAACTATGCTGAGATAGCAAAACCATTGACGGATTTAACCAAAAAGAAAGTTCCAGAGCTTATTCCTTGGACTGACGTAGAGGAATTATCCTTCCAAAAACTAAAGAAGAAGTTGATTGAAGCTCCTTCTCTTTATACTCCAGATCCTAAAAAACCGTATGTTATAGAGTGTGATGCAAGTTCTTATGGTGTTGGTGCTTGTTTATCCCAAAGAGATGATAACGGTCAACTTTGCCCCATCAGTTTTGCTAGCCAAAAACTGAACAAAGTGCAGCAGAACTGGGCTACGATTGAACGTGAAGCGTATGCTGTAGTATGGTCGATTAAAAAATTCGAAAATTACGTGTTTGGTGCGAATATTGACATTATAACTGATCATAATCCTTTAATATTTTTACAGAAGTCGGCACCCCAATCTGCTAAGTTGCAACGGTGGGCTTTAGCTCTCCAAAGGTACAATATTCATATCACACACTGCCCAGGTGCTCAATTAAAAAATGCTGATGGTCTATCAAGACTAGTAAGTGATTAAATGTTTTGTGTACTTATTAAAAAACAATCTAACATATATGATAACCTGTTTTATAACAAGGCTTCTTTTCATCTGTAAATATATATATGAGTATTATTGAAATTGAATATCTATTGCAATATCGTATCAATTGTATCAAGGATTCTTTTCATCTGTAATTGTTTATATATACCAGTTTTATAGAAATTTGATTTGTATATATTATGTGTTATAACCAGGCAACTATACATCTGTCATAGTTCTACTATTTTCATTTCTCATATTTTATGTGTAAGTAATTGTAACAAGTATTCTATTCATATGTTTTATTTACAATTAAGTGTTTAATATATTTTTATATATATATTATCCTTTTGTGTGGATCAGATTTCGCTATACCAGGTGTAGCGCAATCTTGTCGGGGGGGTGTCATGCCTCCATGTTGTGATGGCGCTGTCATCAAGGTAGATGTTGTAAAAAGACAGAGGAGGGAACGCTCTGATGGAGAGCGGAAGCGAATTGTTTAGGTGGATTGGTTATATTAATTTTCTTCAAACTTCATTTTTTTCTTTGTTAATAAATATTTGTGTTGTTAACTGGTTACCATTTATTTGGCCAATTGTGATTTTGGGAAGTATCTGAATGAAGAAGGGAAAAGGAGGAAAAATTATACGTTATATCACAATGACTTTTTGAGTATTTGGTATCAAAATATTTGTAATTTTATGCTCTATTTTACTAGGATAACGACAGTTTTGTAACTTCAAAAATGTACCTCCTGGAGGCACTAGTGTCTTTAGTGTTTTTAATTTTACGCGCGATTTTGAGCCTATACCAGCAGCCGATAGTGACGCTTTGTCCGTTGTGTCAGTCGTTCGCAAAACATTGATGGGAGAAGTCACGCAGCTGGTGAGTAAATTTAACTAATGGTTGTTGTGTCATTATCTTTTTAAAGTCTCTCTGTATATTGATATTGTTTTTATGCTATACCGACACTTCTACTTAAATAACATGGAATACATCGGTACTAGATAAAACTTGCCTCACTTACAGGGCAAAACTTTAAATCTTATAATGACACATCTGCAAATATTTTCAAAATTTAAAGGTTTATATGAAATTTGTTTCATTTTCCTCGTAGATAATGTAGAAATATAGGTAAGTGCAAAAAATTATACAGATTGAATGAAAACTGAATGAATAGGAGCATTTTTACCAGGAGAGTTTTCATTAATAACTTTAAATGAATCAAATCTCAAAACTATAAATTTGCAGATGCGCCGGTATCTTTATAAACCATCGATGTGTGATACTTCCAGTTATGTGGTGGACCAGTTCCATTAGAGGTACGAGCCATTGTTTTGCAAAGTGGTTGCAGATGTGGCAAGGGTCTGAGGAGGAGGATTAAGAGCTGCAACATATCTTCTTAAAGTATCCCGGACATGCTCGATAGGATTCAAGTCAGGTGATCGAGTTGGTCACTCCTTACGCTGAATTGCTTGATGGTGAAAATAATCATCCACGATGTGAGCCCTCTGCGGTGTCACGTATTCCTGTAGCTGATTAAGCTTCCTGTAAAACGCAAATAAACATCAATGATACTATCTATATACTGCGTCCGCATCCTTCAAGAAAATTTGATTGTTCGTGGTTCTCTCCAAATCAAAGTACGCCTATCTTTATGGAGGCTAAACCTGGACTGAGTGAAGAGAATATCCCTGCCTTGGATAGCCGGTCAGTGGACATGTAGCTGCGCCTACCTGAAACGGTTCCCTATACCGTTTGATGAGAGTGGCATGCATATGACTGGTCACTTAGCGAACAAACCACGTTAGTGAAGCATTTTACTCATAGTCGATGTTATGATCAAACTTCCGGTGGCTGCGCTAAGAGAGGATCTGTGGTTCTATTTCTTCGTGCACATAATAATAAATATCGGTCATCTTCACTAGCCGTAGCATTTGGCTGAACACACTGAATGCCAAATCTGTGGTAAGAAATTGTTCCGTTAGTTTATGAGCCACAGAAGGACTCTCATTCAGCCAACTGGCCATTTCTATCAGCCTTTGTCCTACCTCTGGGCCTCCAACAGATCTCTCCATTGTAGTTCGTCAAGCAAATGATGCCAAGAGGTTATAGTTACTAATTGATTATCTTAAGTTTATGGCTCATAGCAGATGTCATTGCATTGTAGCGCGACTAACTTGCAAATTACAGTTTTATTTAGCAACTCTTATTTGACAAGCTATTATTTCATTGGATTCCGCTTATTTTTGGGAGAGGAATTGCTGTTTTTGTAATTTTTTTATTATTTATTATAACCAATGTATTTAAATCGATAAATGAATCTCTGCGTACGAAACCTTTTTTAATTGCGTGTACTACAATGTGTATTGTTCCACTATTGTATAATAGTGTGCATTATATTTTTTAGTATCATGTCAAAAAGAGAGGCAAATATCAAGTATAGTTTCTTTTTATATAAATAGTAGCAATTATTAAGAATTTAATCAGGAAGAACGTAATTTTTTATTTATATTCCAAACACATTTAAAAATTGTCATTTTTGAAACTAAAATGAAAAACCAGCTTGACTTACCTAATTGCATTCATTACATTCAGACATTCTTTATGCAATTTCTTGTTCTTCACAGTTTAATGGCTTACATAATTTTTCGATAATTAATTTTGCATAATTATTCGATTTTATTTTTCGATAATTATTCGCTGATTATTTTTTTTAAAATTTAAAGTTTCTCAGTCGACAACGGTCTTGCTGCAGATAATCAAAGAATAAAGATTTTCATGATTATCATTTTGTGCATTGTATATATCGGTTTCGTGCTTAAGTGATGAGTTAATTCTTGTGAAAACCTGTTAGAAGTTTATCACAAGCTAATTTTTACCAATTACACAATTAGTATTTTTCAGCTCTAAGAGCTATGTTACGGACAGTAGTTGTAGCTCTTCATCCGCCTATAAAACCAATAAAAACTGTTATTTTTAATAAATTGGAACAAATGAAAATAGTGAATATCTTATATTATAACCGGTGTTGAACAGCCGAGCCAATTCTGCGTTTACGACTATTGTTGTTCAGCTACACAGTTTTATAATTTTAAACCCAATCCAGAACAAAAGTTAGCTCCTAGATCAAGCATTGGGACATAATTGACTTCGTGGAGGTTTTTTTGAAGGATCCAACCCACATTAACGTGGAGAGGAAAAACACGAAAACCTCCCATGGTTTGGATTCTAAAACATAATCCGTCTACCACTAAGGATAGTTTACGTTAGCATTGTAGTTGGTGCGAGTCGATTATAAATTTCGTAACAACCAACCACCGCTGGATTTCGAACCTAGGTCACTTCATTGAAAGGCGGAAGATCTATTCCCCATTAGTGTATACATATTTATTTTAAATTGTTAATTCTAATTAAATATATCCCACAAGCATAATTTAGCGGAAAAAAGTGCTATTTATAAAAAACACTAGAAAGTGATGTCGTAACATTGAATAAGTTATGCAGAATGATATTTTTATCTTATTTAAGTACTGCATAAAGGAAATTCCGAAAAACACATTTCTTACAACAAAAAGAATAATTATAATGTCAAGTTTCATTATTTTCAATATACGAGAAAACAAATTGCGATTTTTTGGCACTATTTTTTTTATCTTACACTATTATGTATTTTTCTATTATTTATTGTTTTTAAGTTTTTTCATGCATAACAATTTTTTTCAAGGATATCTTTCTCCTTGTAATCCCAACAGATTTCTGAGCAAAATGTAATTTAATGCATTTGATTTTCTTTTTAAATTTTATACCATTTGTGAAATGCGAACTAGGGGATCTTCATTAGGACACAAGTTCTCAGAAAAACATAAGATTTCTTCATTTTTTTTAACTCCCGGTAATATACTTAGTTTTTTGGAAGTCTTGTAACGAATCTTTCACACTACGTATTTAGTCATGCGTAACAATAGTTTTTTTGATGAAGCTTTAAACCTTTCAGAGTGAAACAAATTAGCAATTTTAAGAGTTTTAAATTCATATTTGTTAACTAGTAATTTTTAATCTCAGATGGCAACTGTAGCCGGCTGGAAAGTGTAAACATTTAATTTGAAACATTATGCATGCCATTAGTTCGTGACATCGCTAACTGCCAAAATGGTATGTGCTCTCATTATTTTCTTTTATAACCGTCGTTGAACAGCAGACTCAATTCTGGGTTTACGACTACAAATGTTCAACTTGTAATTTTGAATCCAATCCAGGGGACAAGGAGTCTCCTGGATAATGCAGTGGGAGAAATTTGCCTTCGTGGAGGACTTCTTTATGGAACTAACCCGCATTAGCGTTACTTGGAGAGGAAAACCCCTGAAACCTCCCACGCGTAGCCTGACGGCAAAGGGGATTCTAACCCATGATCCATTTAACACGGTGGGTATTTTACTTCAGCACTGTGGTCTGTACGAGCCGGGTGCTGAATTCGTATCAATCAGCCATCACTGGGATTCGAACTCGATTTACCTCACTGGGAGGTGAGAGCTCTATCCCCTGAGCCACCGCGGTCTCATTATCTTTTTATAACCGTCGTCGAACAGCCGACCCAATTTTAGATTTACGACTACTAATATTCACCTTCGTAGTCTTGTAATGTTGAACTGAATCCAGAAGACAAGGAAACTCTAGGATGAGTACCCCAGAGGTATGATTTGTTATGGGAACATAGAGGACTTTGTGACCCGACATATTTAGCGTGCATTTACTTCGTCCGGCAAGGATCGAACCCACGGCCCGTTGGACATGGGCCCAGTGCCCTACTAACCAGGTCATCCCGATTTGCTGTGAATATTAAACGTCTTTATTACAAAAAGATTTAACAAAGCCCTAAGAAGTTACTCTGTTCTTAATACATTCTGGAAAAACAAAAACATAACAAATTCAACAAAAGTTGAAATTTTTCATTACTAATGTCAATATAGGTCTCTACTATATATATCCTACTATATAGCCTATTATATAGATCTGATGGCACTGCAATAAAAATAACATGAAAAAACTTCAAGTATTTATTAACAACTGTTTACGAAGAATCTTGCGCATTCTAAAAGTTCTTCAGCGTATTTAATTCCAGACTTAAAATTTTTTTGCAGTGTGTACCTGGATGGTGCAAAAGCTAGTGTTCTCTCTTGTCGGCTCCGGGTTCGATTCTTGGTGGCGACTGAGCAATTATTTGACCAATTAAGTCTAATCAATATGCTGCATTAAATCTTTCAACAAAATTCATGTTTTCAAAAAAGTGTATAGAAAGTAATTTTCTTAATTTGACGAAACATTCGCATGGAAAATTTCCCACTAACCGGTTTCGTCAAAAGCGAGGAGATTTTCGCGAATTTTGAATATCTCCATTTTTGCAATGCGAGAGAATGGTAACTTAAGTTAAGGAAACCTTTAACATTGGGAAACATATAAGAAGGAAATAATTTGTTTAAAGGCAAAGGTTCAAGCTTGATTCAAGATAGCAAGAGCTCAAACTAGAGCTAGAATGTTTTTGGGCCCATTAAAAAAATTAATCATATAATGTTACAAATTTTTGAAAATGATTCCTATAATATCTGCTTAAAATTGTAGCCATTCATAATAAAGCTCTTAATTAGATTGTGTGATAAAAGCATGTATTAATTATATTAATATATTGTACTCTCAGAAACAAAACCCTCACTTTTCACGATTCCGCAATCTTTGAGGATTGTATTTCGTTAATTTTTAGAACCATTTCGTCATGAAATCACATGATTTGTAACAATACAAGAATTTTCAAATATGTGAATGTAATCTTCTACCCAGAACCTCCTTGCAGTCCATTGTGAAAGATAGTTAACTAAAATGACGAAACTAGAATGCAGACTAGACTATTGGAAACAAAGGGACTGAACAAGCCGACCTGGCTGTATGGTGGACAAGAATTATAGCAGGAAGATCCCGAGTTCGAATCCCGCTTTGGGCATATGTGTAAATTATCTCTCTTCTATTGGTGTGCTTTGTATTGTCTGGGCGACATTGTGATCCTCCTATATTGGATCCATGATAAAGTGATTATTTAGATTATTCGATACATTAAGAGCTACAAGTTTTTTTTTTCTTTGAAAAAAAAATAGAATGATGAAATATTTCTGCAATATTGACGAAATTAGTTTCCTTGAAGTGGCGATAGTTATTTCGTTAATTTGACGAAATGTTTGCCCGGAGCATATACCAGGAAGCAGATTCGTCAAAAACTGAGAAAGTTTCGTGAAATTTCAGCTTTCATTTTTCGCAGGGTATCAACTTAAAAAAAAAAGGATAATTAATGTATTTATTTTGTAGCTTCATGAACTAAGAAGGATACATCATAGAATTCATTAACAATCTTATTTACTTTTTACTTTTAATATGATGAAACTAACTTCTTAGGTTATAAAATAACGATGCGTTGCTGGAACTTGAAAGTAAAAACTGAGGCACAATCGCAAACACAAACTCTGAGTTTGACAAAGCAACTTTGTTAAGAGTTTTATTCAGTAGTAGTTAATAGTCACTTAGATACTTTCAGTCGCCACTTTTATGACTGCATCTGCAGTCCTTAAAAAGACATTCACGTGTATCCAGATATTTTACAGTTTTGTAATTAGCACTATTATCTGATGTATCTCATATTTGAGACACAATTCCGAATTTAACCAGTTTATTGCCATATGCAGAGTTGTATCTACTAGCTCTTTTGACTCTACTGTATCCAGGTTTTATTTTAATGAAGGTTTTTACAATCGCTTTACAACTTTTTAAAAGCTATTATATTCTTTACGGGTGAGAAATGCTATCTAAATCTTTTACTACTGGGTGACACTTGTAAGATTTATCCAGTAGCTTTTAGCCTCTCTTTAGCCTAGCAATATTTAGATCACATTTAAAGAACTGTGTTACCGTTAAAAAAGTTACTCTAACGTAACTAGAGTTTATAATTAGTACTGAATAATTTAGCTTGTAAAACATGCACTTTGGAAAAAGTATGGTCAAAACTATCAGAATGAGGTAAAATTTACCGTGTTTATGCTTCATGGAAGCACCCAAAAACTGGGTTATTTTTAATGAAGGGTTTTGTTTTTATGATTTTAGTAAAATTAAGAATAAAATATGGTTTTATAGCATGTGATAAAATTTGATATGCAGTAATTCTGTCATTATACATAAGAACATGGTATGGAAACTATTTTTTCAGTTATATTTAATTTTCAGTTTTGTATTTTTTTTACCAAATGTGTATTAATGAGAACTATAGTTTTGAAAATCAGAATTTCCGGTAAACTGTTACCATATTAACGGAAAAATTATCGTATCCAAAGTTAATATACCATATGCTTTGGTTTAAAAAATGTTTAAAACAGAAATGTCTCTACAAAAGAGTACGGTAATTTTACCAGAATTTTGTTCTGGTGTTTAACAAAAATGGTTCTATTGTACTATTTTAAAAAAGGAGTCTGAAATTAGTTTAGGAAATGAATTGATAAAATTGAATGAATTGAATAATGAATAAAATGAATTGATAAAATTATAAAAAGAAAAAAAAAACTATCGATATAAATTTTACCTGAAATGAAAATTATATTTAAAGATAGAACATTAATAATAACAGATTTAAGTTGCGCAACGACTGACTATAGGATATCAAATCGTTCTAAATTTTGAAATTAAAATTAGAGCTTGATAATAAGTTTAAATTATTTAAGAACTAACAAATAAATTATTTGATCGTGGGAATAAAAATTAACTCAAGATGGTGAACTTTGGTATACGAAAATAAAGTTTAAATTGTAAGATAAAGCATTGATACATGATAATGGGAATTGAATACCATCATAAAAAATTTTGATGCGAACTTTCAAGCAAATAATTATTTGTTTTAATGAATTTAGATTAATTAATTTGATTTAAATAAAAGTAAGAATAAAGTTATGAGAATAAAGATTCATTACTTGAATACCTAATCATTAAAAATAAACATTGTAAATTGAAATCATTATAATTATTAATTGTAATTTTCATAATTTATTAAATTTGAAAACCATAATAATTTATTTATCATGATACTTTACTAACAATTATTAATCATATCAATAAAGATCAGAAATCAGGAATAAATTATAAAAATAATGAAATTATAAAGTTTTTACAATTTAATATTGTTAAAAATTTGAGTTGATTTTATTTATAAAAAATATTAGATGCCACATAATTTTAGCCACCTAAAGTAGATGAAGCATTTATCTCTTCGCTTTAGCTTGATTGTTTAAAACATTTTTAGAATAAAATTTTGTTCAGAAAGCAAATGACAGAAGATGCATTAAATTTATTGAAATACTTTTATTTAATTGGGAAATGCAAAATAATTCTTCCCGGCTGCTACTTGATTTCAATTTCCTTTCCATATCATTCCTTTATGAGAAAAAAAAATATTTTTAAATGGCAGCTGTGTCCGTCTTTGTATTTACTTTCATTGCAATTTATATTTATTTAAAAAGAAACAAACATACATAAATAAAAGCTGCTAAAAGGATGGAAACAAATTTTTATTTACATGCGTTAACAATAGTATGTGGAAACTACTGCAAATAAAAGGTGACGCAATTTATCTGAAGAAAAAGTACTCAACACATCACGTGACCGAATGAAGATGTTAAAAAGGAAGGAAAAAAAAGTTTCAATTGAACGCGAAATTGGATTTTCCAGTTCAAAGAGCATTTAAAAAACTTTATGACTGTGCTTTCCATGTTCTATATCCTCAAGCATTGAAAAGAAGAGCCTGAAAACTAGTCTGAATCATTGTCAAAGTAATTAGTGCACTTAAAACAGATGCACTCGCACTTTTTCAACTCTTTGAAGAGACGAGATTATCAGCTCAGATATTCACGATTCAGCAATTTTATTCTGCTTTAAAAGTTTTCTAAAATTGCTTGAAGCGGAAATCGGAAAGTCTCTATTTTTCTTTGAAAATAAAGAACGCTCCACTAAGATAAAACTAATTATATTTATAACAACACGTGTGTCTGTGCTACTTTTGTATATTTTAAAGATTGCGCAATGTATTTTGAAAAAACTTCGCATGGATTAAGACACGTGTTTTTTGATCAATTATAGGGTAATGATAACTAATTGCTTGTTGGCTACACTTTCTCCTTACTGGGTAAAAAAAATCACAAATATTCAGTCAATCGCGATTAATTTAACGTATACAATTATGCGTAAGACTGAATGCTACTCATTAACTAAAATTATTTTTAATTATTTGTTGCTCTCCACAGAAATTTTCTATTATTAGATCAAGAAAAACTTGTTTTTCAAAGATCGTTTATTAAATAAAAATAGCTATTATTACATGACTTAAATAATCAAAGACAAATAATACACTGAGAAAAAAATTATGGTCAAAATTAATAAAGTGAAATTTACCGTGTTTCTGAATCTGTGGAAACACCTAAAAGCGAGATAATTTCTACCAAAGTTCTTTGAAACGGGATTTGGTTAAATTAGCAATAAAATATGGTTTTATAACATTTGATACAATTTGTAATATTGTCATGATATCTTTGAGCAAGGCATAAAAACCATTTATATTTATTTATATATTGACATTTCAATTGTGGTATTTTTCACTAAATTTGTGATTGTAAGATCCATACTTTTGTAAACCAGAATTTCCGGTAAAATGTAACCATATGAAAGGAAAAATTACCAAAATGAGTGGTTTAATTACTATATATTTTGGTCTCATCAATCAGAATTTTCTTTTCAAGGATGGTAATTTTACCATTTTTTCTCTCCTTGTATCGAAGGACATGAAATAAACTTTTAATCACTATTTTTTATAGAGCTTTAATCTAGTATACATTACTGATATTTTTTGAATAGATGAAAAGCAATAGCGTTTTCCAGTTTAAATTTCTTCCGTGCTTTATAAAAAAATTCCATTTTCAAACATTCTTTCTGAACTGACTTTTTGAAATTTTTGAAAAAAATCTTAGGCTCGGCTGTTGAAGTTATTCATTTGACCCTCTGTTAAAATTTCATGATCTTAGCATAAATCTGCTGAAGTTACAAAGAAGACAGTTACAGTTACACTGCAGACGGTTATATTCAGACTCTTTCTTTGATTGTTGTGAATTAAAAAGTTATAATTTATCATTCTTCCTTTCATATCTAGTTTTTATTTGTTATTCTTTTGCTTAATCTGTTATATCTATTTCCATTGTAATTCCTATTGATTTTTCTAAAATTCTCGCACTTTTATTGAGCATAAGGATGTGTTAACACAGGGATGGGCAAACTTTTTTGGTCGAGGGCAAAAAATCGAGAAAAATTTTTTTTGGTGGGTCAAGTAAAAACTTCAAAATTTTTTTTAAAAAAGAAAAAAATGATGTACAAGTGTGAATTTAAATATTTAATCAGAGGAATGAAATTGCGATTTCATTTTTAAAAGTTTCTTATATTGAGGTTCGAAGTGAGATGTGCTTATTTTAAGGAACGAGGCTAAATGCTTGTCTGTTAATCTACTTCTGAAATAATTTTTTCTGAAATAATTGTTTCATAGTTGAAAACTCTTGTTCACATAAGATTAAGCAAACATAACACTGATTTTCTAGGCATGAAATATTAAATTTTGGAAACTAGCTTTTGTTAATAATTTGTAAGACTCAAACTTTGACATATTTAGAAACAACTGCCTCAGATGATTGTTAGATTGTCCTCTCGTTGGAGCTTAAAATGCGCTGTCCATGTGAAGTACATTTCACCTATATTAGATTCCATAAATCTGCTCCTCGAGAAAGACAAACGCTAGTTGGAGCCAATCTACGGCTATTCTATAAACTTCTGCTTTCAACATTTTACCAATTGAATCTGCCTGTACTAACTATTTCCATCAATTTATGTTTTGCAGAACAAAAATAAAGAAAGTAAAAAGGTCAACAGTACTTTGTTAAAAAAGAAAGAAAAGAAATAACTTTAAACGAAGTCGACAAGAAAATGGATGTATACTGTTTATATTTGCCACGGATCGGCAAGTTAAAATTCTATCCGCGGGCCGGATAAAACCTTTCGGCTGGCACAGTTGGCCCGCGGACCGTAGTTTGCCCATCCCTGTGTTAACATGTTCACATTTTTTGTTATTAAAATACAAATTGCATAATGAACATTATGCACTATTATAAGTTCGACATTAGCGACATGTCAAGTGTTCAAATATATTACTACCCAAACAAAACAACTCAATTTCGTTTGAAATGTGTAGCAAATGTTAGAAAAATTACATATTAGCTATAGTTACAGAAACGGACTAACGTCAGCATCTTTCTGCAATTACTGTTGACAACTATTGAAAATATTTTTGATGAGATTACTTTTCAAATTAATGACTAATATTTAAACAAGTCTAAGATTGTTTTATTTTAATTTACAAAAATATTTCCCGACATCAACAATTGAATTGAAGTTTTTAAAAGGTTGTTTTAGAAAATACAAATCAACAATCTTACCAGCAACCGAAACAGGATTTTATCTCCATTTTTCTATATGATGCAAATAATATTTATAGATTTTAATTTTATCCATTATAATTTACATTAAAAATATTCTTCATGTTCTTTAAAAATACTGTTGAGATTTGCTTCATTTACACTTTAAATCTCCAGATGTTTCAATTTAATCAACAGCCTGAGACTATCAAGTTTCGAGTTTATAATATTTAATAATTGAGTATTTTTTGTCAAGTATGCGTAATTTTAATTTTAGTAAATATCTCAAAATAAACTATAAAAAAAATAATTGCGTTGTGTTTTTGAAACAAACTTTTTAAAATGGAAACAAAATTTTCTTTTTTTAAATGAGATATTAACTCGTCTTTCATTAACAGTAAAAAAAATATCTTCTTATGGGAGTTCGTTTTGTTTGCTTTAATTTTTTCTGCGAACAAATGCGAATATATAAGTTTTCTAAAAACATTTTAATTAAAATGCAATCGTACAAATTTGTTTTTAGCCATTTTCAGCTTCTTAATTAGTTCTCGGAGGAATTTCCCATCGGAGTGTAATGACATAATTCATACGCAAAAGTTTTTATAAGCTATAATTAAATTATAAATTTATTTGCCATCTTTACATTATTTATTGTTTCCTTTTTTGAAAAAACAGTATTCGGAAGAAATTCTTAACACAATTTTCTGAGTAACAGCAGTAGTTTTTAATCATTTTTTTTATCCAATTAAAATTATATAGGAATGACAAAGATAGCGACTATTTGTCTGTATTTGCTAGAAAAATTCAATAAATCTTTATTTTCAATTTCAGGTTAAAATACATTCGTGATATAATGATTTTATTTTTTTAGTTTTCTCTAGCTTATTAAAAATAATGTTATTCTTTCAAAGCAAAGAAAAACAAATAAAAAAAAACGGAATATTTTCCGAAACAGCGTTATTCTTGAGTTTTCCCATTCAATTGTAAATGATCTATATAATAATAATCAATGTGCTGCTTTTTTGTTTGCAAAAAAAAGATTGTTTAAAATTGTTTTTAAATTTAAATTACGATTCCAATGAAGTCACGAAGAAGAAAAAAAAAGAGTAAATATTTTTTATCTTTTGTCTGGAATATTAATTGAGTTAATATTTATCGCCTAATTTCAATTTGAATGTTTTAATTGACTCTTTTAAAATAAGAAAAAATTTCATGCAAAAAATAATAATAAAATTTAATAATTAAATAACGACCAAATTAAGCAGTTTTTTCTATTTAAATGCGAATCCCATTAAAAATGCATACACTCTTATTACGATTTAGATTTTAAGGAGAATAATAAAGCTTGAAAAATTATCATATTTAAATTGAAAAAAATAAATAGCGGTATGTTCCATGCAGCTCTAATTGGAATCTATGTAGATAAGTTTGTTTTATTATGTTAACTTTTAAATGTTCTTTTGCTTTTGTCTTTATTATTAATCATTACAGTTACAAAACCCATTTTTAGTCCAGTTTACGATACGTTTACTAAAGATTTATGGCTTAACAAACAATAATGATTTAGTGTAATGGTTCTGTTTTGTTTCGATAACCTTTGATCTCTGGGTGTAACAAGGTTCAACACATTTTCCTCCACCTTCTTTAATGCATGTCTATGCTAGGCTTACCAAATCTTTAGTGCAGCGGAGGAAGAAGATAACTACATCCAAGATAGAACGAAGGTTTTGCGGGCACCTGAACGAATTTATTGCGGTTCCCCATCCTCAAAGCACAAAAAACCTTATTTTCATATATTGTAGAACTTTTAACGACTTTTTATAATAGAATTGCAGTTCCTACATAGATACAAGAAAATCTCTGCAGTTATCTTTTAAAAATATCTAATTAGTAAAAAAATGTATAATATAATAATATAGCAAACAATGTAACAAATTAATAATAAGCTAATAATATAACAAACAAGAAATGTCAATCGTCGGGCCCTCAGCAGTCCTAGAAAAACTGTTTCTCACGTTTCCTTCGAGTATGGCTTGACTATATCATATGTAAATTATATTGCATGCAAATTATCATATAAAATAGAAATGTCTCTCACATTTTACGTTTTTTTGGTTCGAATTAATATGCATCTTCAAAATTTTCTGTTCGAATTAATATATAACTTCAGCTTTAGATAAGAGCTGGGATTTGACTTTCCAGAAAAAAATCATTTATAAGAACACATCTATCACTTGTCGTAGGCCATTAAGGCAGAGAGTGTGTGATTGTTCTTGTTTCCCAGTGGCGCCATCTATGGCCAAGAATTCAACTTCAACCACAACCATACGTAACGCGAGTTTATAGGATGGGAATCCATTCATAAATTCATTCATTTATCCGCAGATTGTAATTTTGACCCGAACCAGAGAAGGATCAATCTCCAATTCAGTACCCCCAGAGGTGTTGGTTTGTTATGGGAATATGGAGGACTATGCGTCCCAACAGACGTGCACCAGTCACCATTTACTACACTGGGGGTCTTCGGCAGGCTGGATTCGAACTCTCGTTCTCACAAACGTGGTACAGCGCCCTGTCAACTAGGCTATCCCGGCTACTCATCTATCACTTTTCAGAACTGATCTGTATTAAAGAACGAAACAATGAATAACTAAATTAAATATAACAAATTTTAAGTCGAATAGTTTAGCTCCAACAGGCGTGCGAATCTCAGTTCCCAATATCTTTCCACCCTATCCACTTTATAAAACGCATAGTTTCATTATATTTTTTGAACCAGATATTAATTCCACTTAAGTTTCAAAATAATTGCAACGACATTCAGCAAAGGTGATGTTGATGAAAAAAAAGATGTTCTGGTAATATATGCACTAGGGTGTGTAATTTTGTCTTCATTGTAGCATTCGGTGGTTATTTTGAAAACAGTGTCTAATAAGTTTTCTCTGTGAGAAGCTCAGTTCTTACTAGTTTTGAAATTTTATGAGAATAAATCACTGATTTCTTAAGCAGAACACAGCAAATTGTACATTTTTGAATCTTTCAGTTTTTTAATTTGAGTTTTCAAGTTGTCAAATGTTTTTGAGAAAAAATATAAATGTTAATTTCGCGCTGATTTATTATTGATTCACGCTTATGATTTTTCTCAATTAATTTCATTTTTTATATCGTGGAATAAAAATAAGACCCCATTCACAAATCCCAAATATCATAGGGGTGGTCTACGTCCTACTTATCTCTTTTTAAAAGTTATTTTAAGCTTTTCAATTTTAATTTGTATTTACATTATTTGTAATTATTTTTTATTTGTTATTTTAAGAATTTGAAGCGTTTGTCACAATTGAGTAATCGGACAAGTAATAACAATGTGGTCAGTAATTCCTCCTAAAATTTGGTGTCCACCAAAAACAGGGTAGGACAGGAAATACAGTGAATCTTGCAAACCTTCATTTTTGGTATAGATAGCAATTAAATTATCGGTTGAATTAAAATAATTAAATTTATTTAAATTAGATAATTTTTTAAGTAACAATACAATAATCGATATCTTAAAAATATTTTTAATCATAATAATTGAGAAATCACAGAAGAAATAACAATGGAGTCAGTAATTCCTCCTAAAATTTGATGTTCACCAAAAACATGGTAAGACTGGAAATCTAGGAATCTTGCAAATCTCTATTTTTAGTATAGGAAGCAATTTAATTATCAGTTAAATTAAAATAATTCAAATTATTTAAATTGATAATTAATCAAGTTACGATACAGTAAATGATAATTTAACAATAATTTTAATTAATTATAACAAACTAGAAATCGAACATAAAATAAAAATGTAGTCAGTAATTTTGCCCTAAATTCACCAAAAACAGGGAAGGACTGGAAATCCAATGAATCTTGTAAACCTCCATTTTTGGTGTTGACACCAATTAAATTATGGATTAAATTAAAATATTAAAACTAATTTAAATTAGATAATTTATTAAATTACGATACCATAAATGATGATATCTTAATAATATTTTTAATGATAACAATATAGAAATCTAACAAGAAATATCAACTGACAAGAATAACACAGTAATTCCTCCTTAAATTTAAAGATCGCCAAAATCAGGGTATGACAGGAAATCCAATGAATCTTTCAAACGTCTATTTCTATTATGAAAATCAATTAAATTATTATTAAATTAAAATAACTAATTTTATTTAAATTAGATTATTGATCGTGTTGCAATACAATAAATAATGATATGCTAACAACATTTTTAATTAGCTTGTAATTCAACATTGCCTTTCAATATGTCTTTCAATTCGTTATTAATATCATTCCAGTGTTGTATTTGTAGCACAGAACTGACTTTAAAGTAATTTTAGTTACATAAGTAACTCCTTGAACGCGGTTTTTCTTAAAATAACTACGCAATCCAAATAAATGTACATTTTTCCCAAAACAAATACAAACTGAATGACTTAAGAAGTGAAATCAACTCAAGAAGAATCGTTTGGCATACAGAACAATTTGGGATTTTATTTTCTCTAAGAATACTTCCGTTTTTCATTTCTCTTCTCTGCCTTTTCCATTTTAGACAGCCCCTTTTAAATCGTTTGTCAAGGCTTTAAGAACGAAACTTTTTGTGCAGTTCTTTTTCCCTGTCGAATTCATTCATTTTTATCCCAAAGGGATACAAAAATTTTGTTCGAATAAAATTTCTTTCGAACTTCTCCTCCTTTCTGATAATAGGAATCTTTCAATATACGTACATGTCATCGCAGTCGTTAGTTTTGTTCAAATATTAGAATGAAAAGACAAAACGTATTTTGAACTCCAGGTGAAATATCTTGACAAATATTGCTAAAGCGCAGAGCTATTGATTTTATCTCTGAACATATTGGAATTTTCTTTTGTTCGATATTCTGTTTCTCCTTGAATACTGCTTTGGTTCAAACAATTTTTCACGCATCTTGTATTGTCAAGAATCGAATAAATTCAAAGCTTTGTCCTTTTAAAACAATATGCACTTCGCCATTGAAAAAAATAATTTTAAAAAGTCTGCTAAGTCATGTTGATTTCTAAGTAAAATACATAAATGGTTACATATATTTCAACATTTAATAAAGATATTCGTATAAGATATTCGCATATTTTAACATTTTATAAAGATATTCGTATATTTTAACATTTTATAAAGATATTCGTATAAGATATTTGTATATTTTAACATTTTATAAATATATTCGTATAAGATATTCGTATATTTTAATATTTTATAAAGATACTAGTATTTTATAAAGATATTCGTATGATTCTATTCATTTCTTGGTATGATTCTATAATGTGATATTTTCATATTTCATCTTGCTAAAATATTATTTACCCAGTTAGGAAAACCAACTTTCATTTGTTATTTTAGAGGATTGTGATAAAATAGATTTATAATTTTATAAGCTAAGCAATTCAATATAATGAAAATAAAATAAATACTTTGTTGAGAAATAAGTATTCTTTTTCGATCAGAATGTTTTAACTGTAATAAACTCTTAAACTGTCGCGTAACCAATTAAAAGCAAATTTTGGAAGCAAATATTTATACTCGAATTAAGTTATATTTCATGCTTTTCGACACCATGGCATCCTTAGGTCTAATGGTATGTTAAAATTCAATTGTTGAAATACTTTAAAAGACGTTAATTTCACCGAATAATCACAATGGTCCATACAAGAGGGCGTAGTTAACTTCGTTTTTCTAAGACCATTTAGCTACTTGGATACTGATTTTGTGTACACTTGAGTATAATTCATCAATTTAGTTAAATATAATAATAAGAGCCGTGGGGACTGATTGGGAGAGAGCGCTCGCAGTCCAATTAGGTGAACCGAGTTTAACTCCCAGCGATGGCTGGTCGATATAAATTCCGCACCCGGCTCGCACCAAAAACAGTAATGACTTAAAATATCCTCAGTAGTAGATGGATTATGGGTTAGAATCCCCTTGCCGTCAGGCTAACCGTGGAAGGTTTTCGCGGTTTTCCTCTCTATGTAACGCAAATGCTTATTAGTTTCCTCAAAAAGTCCTCCAAAAAAGCAAATTTCTCCCAATACTAGATCCAGGCCCCTGCTTTCTGGATTGAGTACATAATTACAAGATTACGGAGTTGATCATCAGTAGTTGTAAACCCAAAATTGGATCGGTTGTCCAATGACAGTCGTAAAATGAAATATAATGATAAAATGTTTGTGTTCAAACCATATTTCGTTCTAATAAATGATAAAAAACTACACGCTCTAATTTTTTAGGTATTTTAATGCTGATAATTAATAATTAAAAACCTTAAAATTCGATGTCAGATTTAGATTATCGCTAGTGCTTACGTTGAATTTTGAAAGAAAAATAAACATGTACCCTCTAGGAGTTCATTGTTGAGTGACGTTGTGAAGTGTATGTGAATCTCAAATGTGCTGGTCAGTAAAAAATTGGCTTAGCTTTCTCAGCTAAAGTTACCACTCAGCATCAAAAGGTTTAAGTTGCACTATAAAGTGTTGCCTGACAAAATATTCATACTTCAAACAGCAAAACTTTCCTCCTGAAGAATGGAGTGTGTGAGGAAAGTTGAGAAATAATGTAGATTTGACGAAATAGGGGATGTAGCCTTTCGATATTCCGTTCACCGACAACTGGTAGAGAAATCGAACATAAGTGTTTTTTTTATCGTTAACATAGACCTACTTTTGTCGAATCTTTGCTGAGGTGGTAGTTCTTTTCGCATTGACTGGTAGTCAGTTTAGAGTTTTTTAAAATACAATTATCATCCTTCAACCACAGGTATTGCTATAAGGAATAATTTAATGCCTTAGTTTGATAATGTGATATAGCAAATTGCAAATAACCAGTAATGAGAAAGAGCGGTGAGTAAAACTGACGAAAAAAAAAAACTCTTACGAAGTTCATGTTTGTCAATGAATTGAAGTAAAATTTTAAATCTAAAAATGGCGTGAAATTTTAGATTATGGCTTTTAGAAAAGACGCTTGAATAGATCGTAGGAAAAAATCCCATACTTACCTGTATAATGGGATTATCAGTATAATATTATCCTCGTCAAAAAGATAATTCAATGAGTTAGTTTATTTTGAGAAGCATAGTCTTAGTGTTGCTGATCTCACTCTTTAGGGGGCCGTTTGTGACCTTTGCTTTTAACCATATTTTCCTGATTTACATCTTAAAATCCATATATAATGAGCATAAAGATATCAGTTACATTTTGAAAGTCTTGGTACAGTAAGATCTGCGAGCTAATGAATTTTTAGTCCAAATCAATTTAATAGCTGTTATTTTAATATGCATTATCTGCACAATTCACATTCAGTTAACAAGCCTAATTGAATTTTCTGGGTACAATCAAAAATTCTTAAATATAAATTTTGTGTAGATGAAACTTTAGATCAACTGGTGTATTTTAAAAATGAAGTACTGTTGTCTATGGTGAAAATTAATTGATTATTCCATAGAATCAATCGATTTCTTATTCCATGGAATAATTATTCTATAAAATTAATCTATTTGAATTTTTTTTCTCATACATTTATTTTTAAAACTAATCATGGTAATAGGTTGTTTATTAAAAGTGGTAATAAATCACATACAAAATGTTTCATACTTTTTTCTATAAATATTTATTAGCACTAAAATCGGCTGTTATATTTCTTTTGTCACCTTTCAATCGAAAAACAAAAGAAAACAAAATTTCTCAGCAGAGCCATTTTGCTGATTCTGCTGAAAACTAGTACATTCATCTGGAGGCGTAAAAAATTATGACTCATAAGGGAACAGAACATTCTTATCATGTCAGCATTCCAGCCAATCGAGCATTTGGCTTTCGTTGGCGTAATTCTTTGTTTTTGCACAAAATTCCATCGAATTGGCGAAGTCGAAGTATCAACCTGGGATGCAAGTTTTCCCGCTAGAATGCGCTATCTTAGCATGGTTATCAGAAGATTTTATGTCTTTTCTCTGCCTAAAGTATTCTTTACGGCTTTTTTTTGGCATTATCTTTTGGTTTTCGTTGTTTTGAAGTGGAAGATAATTATTATATATTTATTTAGTTCATACATATATATCCCAATTAGATGTTTCTATCATATTTATGGTTAGAAAGACCTTTCTATAAATGCGATAATAGGATGTGTATAAGCTTCGGTTGCTGTCGAATAAGATTATATTTATTTTGGGTATAGTGGATTAAATAAATCAGCTAAATGTTTTCTTCTCAGCTATTTTTAAAAGTTATATAAGCTAAAACTGATTTTATATTATAAAAATTTGAAATATTGTTATGGTAATTTTCGTCAATGCTTAGTTTGATGACAAAAAAATAGTTGTTTAAATAGGTTCAAAACAAATTTAGTTCGATCAATAAAACTATTTCACTAGTCACTTTCTTAAGAATAACTTATCGCACACACAATGGTATGAAGGTTCGATACGTTTTATAGATAATTAATTTGCTTTAAAACTCGCTTCTGTTTTCCATTAAAAAAACTTTTTTAAGAGTTTAACTTCTTCATTATTAGTGTTAGTCTCAGTTTGAAAATTTTTTTTTCTCCATATTGAGTGCGTTGTAACTTTTGTGTTTGTAATTTATAACCTTTTCCAGTTAATTCAGTTTTTAAAATACTCATTCAACTAAGCATATAATTTTAAAATAATTCTTCCTCAGATAATAATAAAATAAATTTTTTAAAACTTCAATGCTTACATAATAATAATCTAAAAAAATCATTGCGCTAACAATTATCAATTATAATTTGTCAAATGTTGCAAATTTTTGAAGAAAAATACTTTTTTGTTCAAGAACCTACAAATTTTAATGCCATCCAAAATTAAAATTTATTTTCATTGGAAAAAAATAGAAATAGGCAAATTAAAAGAAACTTTTACTTAGTTAAATATATTTATTAAAATAAACCAGAAAAACTATGGTATTCACGCAACGTCACCAGAAAAGTTATGTCTTTTCAAAAAAACTATTTCTTGATTTACACACACATATATTAGCAATAAAAAATATTTATTTTTTAATATAATCATAAATAACAAATGTGTAAATAGCTTTAAACATTCTTGATTGAAACATTTTAAAAAAATCTCTAACAAGTAGGAAATTCAATTGAATGTTTCGGATTTCGAGATTTAAAGGAAACAAAAATAAGCATGACTTCTAAAATTGGTTTGTAAAAAATGTTTTTATAACTTACACTTTTTCACTTGAATGGTTGGTGCATTGTTCTTCTTTGCACTTTTCTGTTGGAAAACCACCAAAAAGATTAAACCATTTTTCAGTAGCAAAAGCAGATACTAGTTTTACCGCCTCTGTCACAAACTTTTTCTTTGTCTCATCAGATATTTCACCAAGATCTTCAAGAGTCTTGGCACCGAAAGACGTAATGCTTTCTAAAATTGGTGCAAAAAATTCAGTTGTATCCCCATCATTCAAACGTCGTCCTCTGCTTCCAGTTGCCACTGATTGTACTGCTGGAACGTATAATCCCGTCATCAACTGATTGGTCAGCAAGGGAATGACCGCAGCTAGTAGTATGGAAAAAGGTATTATTGCTGCAATAATGAAATTCAATGGATCAGAAGCGAATGATGCCAAGAAACTTTTTGTCGTTTTTCCAGATATACTGAAATCGTCTATTCTGTCGGCTATTTTCATGGCTATTGTCATCTTTACCATATCCATAAACTTCAATGGTTTAACACTGGGTTCACTTTCTTCTGTTTTTATTGGACTGTTTTCAACATTTTTAAATTGAACTAAGCCATTTTTATTCAGTAGAGAAGTTAGATAAGACAATCCTCCAAAAGAACTGTTGCCTTGGGAACGGGTGTCAACAACAGAGAGAAGAAACTCTTCTCCAGGTGTCAGAAATTTTCCTCTTCTTGGTACTGTCATCGGAGACTGACTGTCTGTAAGCAATCTGTTGTCTGCTGTGTTATTAGTCTCATTAAGCTTATTATAATCAGATTTAGTTTTAAACTGTATAGAATCCAAACTTGAATTTCTTTTCGCAGCATCAAGAGCAACGCATGAAAGAAATAACACCACAAATGTACACAGTTGCAAAGACATATCCATACGAGTAAAAGTGCTGTATGCAATAAAATCAGTTCGCTGAGTGAGGTTTGATGTTGGATTTTTGGATTCCCGTGTATTTATTCGATTCTAAGATCCGTTTGGGAATAACATTACTTAAAAAAGGTGTCAATGAAATTCAAAATTTACTTTCGCATAAATAAAATATTCACTGAATCCACTTTTACCTGTGTCAACAATCCGTTTGTATTTTACACGTCAATGAATTCTGGCGTGTTATATGTTCCTTCTTTTTCATTGAAGTGAGAACTAACTGAACTATTTAAACTGGTTTAAATGTCTTTAAATTAGATTTTTAAGCATTAAAATTGCATTTTCTTACTTCACAATTAACATGTCATTATAAATTTAGTTACTTCGGTAAATTTTTAAAAGCAAAGTGTTTATTTCAAATTAAAGTAAAACAATGTATCAGAACATAATAATGTAGTTAAAAAAGGGAATTTACCAAATACTTTAAAATTCACTTTCACAAACTATTTTATGCAATTCTCCAAATACTATTAAATTCACTATCACGCACTATTTATGCAATTTACTAAAAACTGTAAAATTTACTATCACATACTATTTTATGCAATTTACCAAATACTATAAAATTCACTATCACGCACTATTTTAGGCAATTTACCAAATACTATAAAATTCACTATCACACACTATTTTATGCAATTTACCTAATACTATAAAATTCATTATCACTCATTATTTTATGTACCGAGATGTGATATCAAAATAAACAAGATTGATAAGTGACATCAATGATGAAAAAACTATCGGATCATTAGCATTGCAACAAGAAATCAAAACTGAAAAATTTGGTCAATTAAAAAGTGAGAATCAAGATAAAAATAAAATGCATTAGTTGCTAAGATTTGATTAAATGCATTACTATATAAAATAAGAAACGAAAATCTAACCAAATAGAAAAAAAAAATTAAGAGGTTTTTAAATGAATGGCGTCTCTTGGGCTGCAGGTAAAGTCATTAAATAATTTGTTTATTTGATATTGCAGCATAAATTTACTCTTTGATCTTCGTGTATATCACTATGTTTGTTATTTTATGTTTGCCTTAAAATATCTAGAAATTTAAGAAGTATTCATTTTCATGTGTTATAAAGGTATTAAAAAATTCGATCATCTTAAAAGACGTTTTTAGAATATTAAATAAAGCATGATATGTTATTCTTAAAAATATGATTATGAAATAAACTTCGAGAAATAAAGCATACTTAACTCTTAGGTAGATTTCAATAAATATCATATTAATAATTCTAACTAATGTAAACTATTAGCGTTTAATGGATTTTAAATTTATTGTACGGTATATTTTTTTTAATCTCATTTTTAAATTCTCTGTTTTAGATCTTTATTTAATACTGGAATACAAAAATACAAAAATATTTTTTGTTCTTATGATATTTGCGCTTTTCTTAAAACATATGGAACGTTAAAAGGTTTCCCTTTTTATGTTTAACTAAAAGTACTAAAAAACTGCATAGCCTCAAAAATGATTGCAGAAATATAATTAAAAGCAAAATATTTTGATCTTAAAAATATTATTGAAAAATAAGGTACGAAAAGGTGAAGTATATTTAAATTAATAGATTTAATATTTTCATTCAAATAAATGCAAGCGCTTCTACTAAAGATGTATATATTAAAAATGTATGCATCTCTAAAAACACACCATCAAAAACAAAAAATATCAAAGACAATAAAAATGTTAGGCAAATCGCACAAAATATATTAAATTTTAGTTTGATTTGATTATGAAAATAGCTTTCCCCTGCATTTGTAAGCTGCTGCATTATAAATTAAATTTGATTTAAGAAGATACGACAATGGAATAATTGAATTTCCTATTCACGAAGTATTGAAATATTTTAAAATTGAAAGCAATAAACTGATTTAATAAAATGAATTTACTGTCATGAGTATGTTACTGAGGAAATTTCTAATAATATGTTGAAAAGTTATTGAATATATTCATCTTAGCAGAAAAATCCAATAAATGTGTTGTCTGAAAATTTAATCAGGAAAAAAAGTCATTTTATTTTTAAGAAAATTGAAAAAACAAGCTTCATATGATTTACTTTTTAAGGAACAAAAACTTGTTATTCAAAAATTTGTTAATCTGTTCAAATTTTTTTGGACAGATAAAAATAATTTTGAATTGTCTGCCATAGAAAGATTCATATGTTAATTATAATTCATATATTGTAATTAGTTTTTACTCATTAAGTAGACTTCGAAAATCATCTGCATTTATATCATTTATATTATTGGTTATATTATAGCTCCCAATCACAATGTGTTTGACTTATAGCCATCGATTTTAATGATTAGTTTTAGTTTGTTCCCTTTCTAACACACTCCTTTTAACTCTTAGTAGAAACTATAAAACACTCTATAAGAAACCACAAATATTGAAATCTAATTTTCTAAAATTGAAATCTATCTGATCAGGTCAATTTATAAAACATCTTCTATAAATCACGTACTTAAAGGTTCCGCTTTCTTTTTCATACCTTTGTAATGTCTTTAAAATTTGATGTATAATAACTTATTTAGTCTCTTATTTAAGTTTAACTTTATACTAAGTCAATAAGTAATCCAACGCAAATTTAGAAATTCTTATTTTATAATTAACTTTTTTAAGTTTCCCTAAATTGATTTTATACTTCAAGATATTATTTCTGCTTCAAGTTAAGCATTCCCCAAGATAAAATATTGAGAAAAAATGGAAAATAATAAAAAATAATGACAAGAGAGGAAAATTATTAAAAATATTTTTCAAAAGTATTTAAAATATAAATTCTGATATCCAAAAAAATAAATAAATAAATAAGTAAAAAAAAACATTAAAAGACTAGAAGAGACTAGAGAATAATTCTGATTGAAATTGTAAAGCTGAAATAAATTAGCTATAATAAATAATACTACAAATAACGCATTTATTACATGTTTACAAAAGTTCCATGTGAGAAAGTAAAGGCAATTATTCCGAAATAACAGCATAAGATAATGACAAAATTACACCCCGCAGTCTTGTAAATAAAATTTGCTAAACTCAGACAATGGCGACCAGACGCATTAAAAACACCCTCACGAAAACTTTGAAATAATTTTCGACTGTCTCCAGTTTAAAATTATTACTTTTACTTTGCTAAAAGCGAAAGTAATTTCTACTTGAATTATGGGATGGTAAATTACTACCAATTAAATCTTTTCTTTGAAAATCTTTCACATCCCTAGCTAAAAATTGTTATTTTTTATACGGCGTCGGTTAGGCGAACGAACTGTTTGTATAATGAGGAATTTATTTACGATATACTTTATGAATTTTAGTAACAATGGTAAATATTTTATTGCTTATGCTGAAATAATAAATTAGGCTGTTTTATTCTTAGATTTCTGTTTTATCTGTGCTTTTCTTTCATATATAGGAGTCAGTGTGTCGACAGTCGTTAAAATTTACATGCTTTAATAAATCTAAAAGAACACAAACCAGACATCGCCGTAAAAGTTCCTGACCCTTTCTTAATCAATACGACTGTGAAAAGGTCAGCCAACCTTACCTTGAACCTAAAGTTTATGTTACTTCAATTTTGAATATGGGATGTCGTAAAAAAGTGAAGTTTACCAGCATTTGAACAACTAAAACTAAACTAATATTGGGTTGTTAAGTAGAGTAGAAAATTACTACAAGAACCCGGGAATTAGTTCAGTGTACCACAGTAAACTGCCAAATCTTAACAAAAGCCATTGATGTCCATAAAAGCGAAATTTGAAAGATTTCTCGCCAAACGTTAAGTCACGCAATCTTGGAGCCGTTTCCACTACCGTTTAGAATCAGGCGAGGCATTTTTTCCCCTTTTGTCAAAATGCAAATGGGCGAGAATAAAAATTCCGCACTCTGAAGTGTTTAAAGTGAAAAATAATAATAAAAGTTCTTGTTTATGGTTTGTGAAATAATTTGAAATGTTCGCGGATGTACTCATTGCGTAATCAAGTATGCATACGGATGTTTATTTCACTATTTAATGACGGTTTCTGAAGCTTAAGCATTCAGTTGAAGTACGGACTAACAGAAAGAATAATGCATACACTTGCAGATATAGCATTAATAATCTTGTTTCTATACAGTGTGGTAGGCGATGAAAGTGCTGAAGTCGGCTTCAACAGCAACCGTACAGGAAGGAGCTCAGATAAATTTCAGGATTTTAATCAGCGTTCTTTAAAGAAATCAGATGGATATTTCAAAACTGACGAGCAATCGGACATAGCAGTACCTAAAACTCCAAGAGGTTTTATGGATTTTGTGAGCGGGGACGACAATACCCAGTCTAGAAACACGGAACCTGTCAGAAGCAGCTGGTCACCATACTACTTACCACCTCTGACCGATTACATACAGAGTGGATCGACTCCAGAAGACAAGGTGTGGAAGAGAGAAGATGACTATGATCAACTTCCATCAAATTATAACCCTGATTACACAAAAATGTATATGATGATGCAGGCAATGAAAAAGATGGATTCTGGTAGTTCTAAGCCAGGAGTTCTGACTAGAATTTTGGACAATCCTACTACTCTAGTAATGGCCACCTTTATTCCAATATCTCTCATAATTGCAGCTTCATTGCCATTAATAATGAATGTCATGATGAATGGTATCACCATACCTGCTTTGATTCCTTCACCAAATGGAGCAAGGACAAGGGGATTTATATCGGGAAACACCACTGATATTCTTGGTTCCGTTTTAGAAAGTTTTGTGGATTTCAGTGCAAGGTATGTTGATAGTCCTGATTGTCTCCAGAGAATAATTTGCAATATGGCGGTGAAAAATGATGAAAACGCAGTTCCTGGATCAAAATATTTGAAACGAGCCACAAAAATAGCCAGTTTGATTGTAAACGATGATATTCTTAATACATTTGGCGTTAAAAACCTGGTACATTCCATTAAAAAGGGTACTTGTGATGAAGTGAAATGCGGTAAAAATGACAAAAACTTTTCAAAGTTTCTGGAGCTGGTTAAGCAAGAAGTACATAATTACAGTTATAAGACATTGCCGAAGTTAGGCTAAATTCTACCAACTCTTGGCATGCACCTAATAAATGTATAGAGCATAAGAGTAAGTTAGAAGTTTTTAGTTTGATGTATTTGAAAAAAATTGCAAGTTTGTTTTACCTTATTCTCGAATACATTAAACATAGTTAACATTTTCCATTCTGCCATAATATTAACATGTTAATTTTGTTGCTCATTTTATGATATGTATTTAAAATTTATTTTTCAATGCAACAATATGTGCGTTTTTAACGAGTTTTTTCTTAGTGTTTAGTTCTTAGATACATAATATAATGCAAATGTTCAGTAATTAACAAATATACCTATATTAAGTACCTAACCAAAATGCTAACTTATAACATTATTGAGTGCTGTTACGCACTTTGTTATAAAAGTCGTACATTAAATAATGCAAAAATATAATTTTTCTTTAAAAAAAATCATTGACAACTTGTTCTTTAGTTAGTTCTAATCACAAAAAACTTTAACTTGTTGTACAAAACGTCTAATTTATTGTTTTTCCTGCCGTTAGCAGTTTGTTTATCTTTTATTTTTTAGTTTACCTGTAGTACGTATGAAATATAATTGCTGTTTTTTTAGTGTACAGATTTATCCGACTACGATTCTTGACAGTTTAAAGAAAATAATAGAATTTATTTGAAATTATTGAAGTTAAAATATGAGAAGCAAGTTAATTCGATATTCAGTGGTCTAGTCTGTGGTATATTTAGCTGTGATATACTTGAAATATATGGCTTACCATGTCTGTTTAAGACCTCAGATTTATATTACGTGTTAAAAAAGAAAGCTTTTTTTAAAAAAATAATTTTAGCCAAAATGCTGTTAAATTTTACTTTTACATTGAAGGACCAAAAATATTTTTCTAATTTATGCATATTAAGAACAATAATAATTTTTGTTCGTGTAACGTCCAAATAATGCTTGTCTTTTCATCATAAGTATGATAATTTATTAATGAATTACGAATAGCTATTTTTATTTTCTTTATGAAAAATATCCATGAGATTCGAATTGTTGTAGCTATTTTTATTTTCTTCTATAAGACAGATTTTACATTCTAAATGTAATTTATTGAGAATAATAATTCAGATATATGATTAAAATAACGATAAATTTGCATTATGTAAAGTCAAACTTTTAAATAAAAGCGTAAAAATACTATTTGCAGAGGTTAAAGGCGAAATATTATAAGTTAGCTAATTACATCATATGTTTATTAATCTTCATATGATTAGTTTCAAGAATGTAAATAAATGCAATATTGCTTTATAATGTTTTTTTTGACAAGCATGATTTTAAAATTTAATAATTTAACATAATTTAATGTTCAACATAAATTTAATTTTATCATTTTTTGTAAAATTGAAAGTAAAGTGACAGGCCAAACCTAAAAGCATATTGTTTTAACATTATTGTATAGAAATATCAATAATATAAATTTAGAACTTTATTTATATTCAAAATAAAAAAAAATGTACTAGCCACGATCATTTCGCACAGCTATGTTTTCAATTTGTGTTTCTAACTTGTAATTTTGTAGTTTCAAATGTTTCAGTTTTCCTTCTCAACTTGTGTAAGTATCGATTATATAAAAAATAAAATTTTTGTATGAATTTATGTAAGAAACTGTGTCTTTTAAGACTTGACATAATGTTTGATTGTGACTTTTTAAAATGTTATGTAATAAAGTAAAAAAAAAACTATATTTCAGTGACTTTTTTAACATTTATTTAATCTCACGAAAATACTAAAATATGGCAAAATACTATAGGTATATGCTATTTCAGACTTAGTTCATAGAAAATTCACTAAACTGTTTTGTTTCTTTTAAAAAATGTTTCGTATAAAAGCCATATCAAAATATCATATAAAAACTAACAGCTAATTGCACAGGAAGTATATTTTACTAAAACACTTTTGCGACAATTAGTGTTTTGTAATTAGATGCAATATAATTTAAAGTTCTTAAGTATACGTTCAATAGATAAAATTTCGAATAGAATAATTTAGTATTTATTCCTTTAGGAAGAAATTTTTTTAATGAAACAAGCGTGTGATAGTTTTAACAAATAAGTAGTGAATCATAAAAATAACTCCTTTATAATGAAATTTGAAATAAATGTAACAAATTGTTATTTTCTTTTAGAAAACTATTGCGCTAATGAGTCAATGTTGTTTTTTCTTTGAGTCACTGTTATAAGTCATATTGTAGCCCTTAAGCAACATCATAAAATTGTGATAATTGTGCTAATTATTAGTATTCTTTTAAAGTCATTTTTTTAATCTGACATTTATGTATTCATACTTCAAATATTAAATGCTTCACAAAGGAAAGTTAATTTTCTCTAAATAATTGAAAACGTAATTTCGGCTTATTAATTTTTTTAAAGTGTTTAATTTTTCAATAATGAAATGGATAACAAAATATTCAATTCAGAGTAACAATGAATGAAAATAAAATATCAATTACATAGAAGAGTTTTCTTAAAAAATATATATTATTATAAATTCTAAAACATCATATCCAAGTCAAGTTTTACTTATAAGGTTCAATAAAAGCATTATCGAAAGACTTTTAATTTAATGTAACTCAGATAAAACAAAGGTTGACTTAACTTCTTTACTGTAAACATAATTGCAAAACAACACAGTTCCGAGTAAAAATCTGAAATACATTTTAAAAGTTCCCAAATGAGAAAACACTTCATTTTAGTTTGTTTACAAACAGTTAGTTAAAATTTGTAATCTAATTTTTTGAAAATGTTTAACCAACAGTTTTTTTATTAGTTTAGTTAGAAATATTATTGAATTCTGAAACAATATATTGAATCGAAATTCTATATCCTCAAAATTGAATTAAAATTCAAAAAAAAAAAAAAAACTAGTTCTAAAAAGAAACATATTAGGTATTGAAACTATGCTTGTGTATTCTAATAATGAGTTGAAAATAGTAATCTAATAATGAAAAAAATTGAATATAATTTCATTCATTAATTGATTAAACAATCGAATAATTTCTGTACTATTTGATTTAAAAATTTCATTTCTGCAAAATTAGAAAAAATGTAATGAATTATGTTCTTCATAGTTTTAAAGCAAATTAGGTTTTTTGTATTAACGTATTAAATTTTTTATCGCTTTGTTCTATCAAGGTTTCTTTTTTATCAAAATTATCAACGCATTTTTCTTCATTATATAAAATAGCATTTAATCTGATAATGAATAAAATATTGAATAAAATATTGAATTTAATAATGAATAATATTATAATAATAAAAAATAGTTTAAAAAAAGTTTTAATGAAAAATTTTTACAATTCAAAACATTCAAAATTGCTTGATTTGTTGTTTAAGTAAAATCTATATATATATTTCTCTTACACGGCACCAAAAAAAAGCCTCATTACAACTCCCCGAATGGCAACGTTAGAAAATCGACCAATGATTGCTGCTAAAAATGTCACATGGCAAATCTAAATGAGGTGGCTCAACATATAGCGCTTTTAAAAACGGAAACAATAACCAGAGTGAGCATTATCACGTTGTTCAATTCAGATTCATGCCCTAAAAACATGATAATATTTCATTTAAACTCAATTAGGAATTAATTAATTAATTGAAGTGAGAATGCTTTAAAAGGCCGCTGTTGAATTGATATTTTTCTACTGGGAGCTACTTAAACGTCTAAAAAACGTCTAAGTGTTTGTATTGAATGCATTGAATTTTTTTATATTTCGCGTTTGTTTATGCATTGAATTTTCACGCTTTAAAATGCAAAATATTAGTGAAACTGCTAGGGCTTTTAAACGTAATGAAAGAAAACGTGTTCGAAGAGCCCAAGAAAGTGTTGAGGAATGTTATGGAAGACGTAGATTGCAGTGATCAAGTGCAATAATAACTGTTCAAGATGTAACAGTAGATGTCGATATTGGCTCAGTGACGGAACAATGTAGTTATTGTAATGCTTACTTCTGGACCAAGGAAGGAAATTCTTCTGGCAAATATACGAAATGCTGCCACGATGGAAAAATTAGTTTGCCTACACTAATTTTAATTGCCATGCATTTTAATTTATTGTTTGTAAAACATCCTTAATTTGTTCTAAAATGTTTTGTACTTTATCACAAATGTTAATTAATATAGAAATTGATTTCAATAATGCTGATCACCAAAAAATATTTCATTTGGCGATAAAACAAATTTTTGTGTTTTTGAAAATGAAAGACATTTTGAGGGTTATTATCTCACAAGGAAAAGTTAGGGTTTAAAGTTTATATTTTTAAATAATAAAATTTTTTTCTGAAACTTTCAGAATTTCTAGCATTAACAAATTTCTTATACACATTTAGTTGAATTTAGGTGAGTAACTGCAGTATTTGTTAATTTATTTTGCTAATATGTTTCTCATTTAGCTAATGTTTTGATTTTTTTCACCATGTACAATCTAAATAGCTAATATACTTTTTTAAAAGCCAATAAGAACATTGATAGAATTCTTCTACATAAGTACAATACCATGTCTTTGATGATTAAATACTATGTCTTTGATGATAATATACTATGTCTTTGTGCTAGAACATTGCATTCATTGGCGAGCCAGCGCAGCGAGCCATGGTTCACGGCGTGAACCACATAGGATTGCGTAGCAATTCTCGGGGGTTGGCGAGCGTTAGCGAGAAGGGGGCGGATCCTCCTAGTATTATTGAAACTGCTTATCTTGCAAACATTTTCAGTCACAGTATGGAATTTCGCAATTTAAGCTAGCATTTTTAAATACGCAGAATATTCATTAAAAGCAGCCTTTAATATATATATATATATATATATATATATATATATATATATATAAATATATATAAATATATATATATATATATATATATATATATATATATATATATATATATATATATATATATATATATAATATATATATATATATATATATATATATATATATATATATATATATATATATATATATATATATATATATATATATACACAGACACTTTTGAAGTATACATATACTTTTTAAAAAGATTAAATGCTGCTATTATATGCGATTTCAGAGGGAAAAAAATTATATTATTCTAAGGCATGTTTAAACTATTGAATAATTTGAAATAAGCTTTTTTTTTTCATCAGTATAAATTGCTAATCAGAAAATAAACCAAAATGTCCCGTTACCTTCGTCAACTCATTTACATACTTTTAGAATATTAGTTAAAATTCTTGTACGAAAAAAGTTGATATTGGAAGTAAAAAAATTAATACATAAGTGGAAAAGAAACAAAAGCACTGCGATAATGTGACAAATCACTACTGAGGAAGGAAAGATTGGTGCCTTAAAACCTATTTGATTGCAAGATGAAACTTCGAGGCATTTTTAATAGCTGTCTTTTTACCTACCATCACCCTTTCCTGGCAATTAAATATGATTTAAAGTTATTAATTTCTCAGTTTCTCAAAGAGAGATTCGTTAGAGTTCGATTGCGTTTTTATTTCTCAGTTTAAATATCAATGAGATTTTTCGAATCTCTTTCTCCAAGGAAAATAAGAAACCACAGTTTAAGTATCTTACATTTAAATCAAAGCTATAATTTTAAACTGCTTGTGCTTTGTTGTTGTTGTCGGGTCCATGGATGAGGGTTGTTCTCTAGAAGCCATTAAAAGAGCGGTGTATGTACTTAAGAACGGACAATGACTAAAATATTTTAAAGCTATTGAACTAGATACAGTTTGTCTGTCTAAACATTAAAAAATTAGACCTTACGCATTTTTCATCTTCTCAAAACTGTGGCTTTTCTCTCCATATTGACGCTTTGCGCTTTGCATCTTTTTCGGAACATTGAGGGTGCTGGCTAAAGATTGGCTAAACTCATCCTAATTTAATGAGTAACTGTTGCAGACACAGATCAGTCATAGAAATAGCATATTATTCGGGGGAAAAAACATGCGACTAGAGATTTTGAAAATTATTTGCGATTTCATTCGCGTGTAATTTTATTATTTCATTTTTAAATAAGAAATACAGAATTAATGATTGATATTGTTAAATACAAACCTCAGTGAATATATTCTTTGATGAACTAGCACTTCTTGATCGTTGAAAGTAATGTTTGTTTCAGGTGTAAATAATTTAGACAAGTCTTGGAATCGAAACATTCTTTACTCGAAATGACTTTTAATGGCGCAATAAATTTCTTACCAATACAACAGTCAGGAATTCTCACCATTTAATGGGCAGAAAATATATAATTTTAAACGTCGGAGATAATTAATTTTAACGTGTGGCTGCCTTGCATTCGTGTGTTCGATAATGGCAATGAATCACTTCAGAGTTTAAATAGTGAGTTTGTCTAATGAGAAAGTTTGTCGATAGCTTTCTTGCCTTTCCATTGCAGAATCAGATCGATTGAGGTTGGATTCCGTGCATGGGTAGACGCAATTCACATGAGAGCTGCTTACTCTAATGAGTATATCATTCGAAAATCTCTCAATCTTTTCTGATGAGTTGTGGGCGTTCTCGACGTCACTTGAAAATTCATTACATCAACAGTTTGAATGAAACGATATAATTAGAAGAATTAATGGTCTTTAACTGTCCCTTTTGCATTTAATTTTATATGGAATGTGATAAAAACATTACATAGTGGTAAAAATGCCAATCAGCAAACGTTTACATAAAATTCTGCTAAATTATTACACTTCTTGTTAAAAAAAATTGATGTTGCTTCGAAACTCGTAACAGCAATAGCTTGAATAAAAAGGTATAATTAGAAATTTTAATATATTTTAATTGAAACTTCTATGCTTGGATCTATACCTAATGTGAAAAAAACACGACGTATTGGTAAATTTGGTGCCAATCTGTTTACGCTTACATAAAATAATGCTGCTAAATTGATACTTTTCTGGCTAAAAAGCTGATTGACGTTGCTTGAAAATTCGTGACATCAACCGTTTAAATAAATGACATAATTAGGAAAAAAATTAGTATTTAACTGCTACTTTTATATCTAGTTTTATATCGAATGTGATAAAAACGTTATGTAAAGTTAAAATTGATGCCAATACGCATATATTCACAAAAAATTATGCTAAATTAATACATTTCTCGCTATAAAAACTAATTTCACTTAAATTTGTTACACCAACAATTTAAATGAAACGGAATGATTAAGAAAATTAATAGTTTTTAATTTCTACTTCAATATTTACATTATATAATGAAATATGTCTCGAATATAATTATGTAATTAAAATGAAAAAATGATATATTAACTGATGTCAGTATACGCATTTGTTAACTTAAAATGATACTTAATTGATACATTTATCGTTAAAGAAGAGATTAAGTATGGAATTAAAAATAGATATTTAAAACAAGGAAAATTTTATTAAGCTTTTAAAAAATTTATATATACATATCATCTGGTTAAAAAGCTCTGAAATACACAAAAAAATAATCGTTGACAACTAATTAGGCATTTTGAAAAGTTGGCAATTTAAAATTTTAGAGAAAATAAATTTTTGGTTTTTATAGTACTGCAAAATTATGTTTGAACAATGATGTATTTTATTTGTTTTAAATAAATCACTTATTCTTTAGAGTGTTTGAACATTTGTTTGCTAATTTTGTCTTTTTAAAAAAATTTTTTCTAAATGTTTTATGAAATACAAAGTTAAATATCTAAAACCCACATATTTCAAATTTATCACTAGACAAATTTTTAAATAAAAAAAGGATTTAAAAATACAGGCGAAGATTTTACATTTCTTGAAAAACTTAAATCAATAGAAAGTTAGAAACAGCAAATCAATGCAGTTATTGTAGTATAAATAAAATAAAATGACATTGGGAGTAAAATATTTTTTTTCTCGCCTAACATTTCGTTTTGCATCTTATAAATAAAAATAACTAAGTTTCTAATCTTCTTTTCGAAAGTAAGAAAATACAAGATATATTTTCTAATAAACAAGAGAATCTTTGTAACTGACATTTCTGCTACCAAGAATGATAAATCTCTTTTTAATAGTTTCTTTTCCTAAATACGCGAGACCTTTTTTTTGCATTTACTATGCTTAAAAATATATTCTAAATTAATTTCTAAAAAATCTAGAATACTTAACTGTTTAAGCAAAGGCGATTTAAAAGTTCTCACCTGGAATTTTCAAAATATTGGGAATTTAAATTAATATAAGATGAATTAATTTAAACTATGAAATCAACAAATTCTTGAAAACTTAATAAGTAAGATATTTAAATGTGCATTTAGGGGCGTAATTTTGTAATAAAAATATATGTTTAAAAATACTTTCTGCTTTTATGTACTTCTTTTAATTGTTCTACAATAATAACAAAACGAATTAATTCAAAATATCGAATTAAGCATAAAGTTATGTTTCATTGCTTGTAAAAACTGTTATTTTAGCACACAAATAAAAATTAAGATGAATTTATTTTAATTCTAATATAATTATAAGTGATATCTGGACATAAAATAAACATTTTTTATGCAATAAAGAACTATTTTTTGGATACTTACTGCTCCAGAATCATGCCTTAAACCATCACTTTACCGTCATTTCTTCTTTTTTTAGATTAGCGGCATCCTATTTATTCAAAATAAAAATAGTAGTTAGACTTAATTGTTAATGAAATTCAACTATACAATAACTAATTCATCGAAAAACAGGTTGACATTACTCACTTTTAAGGACTTTTTATTTCCTTTTAAAATAATATATGTGAGGAAATGATAAAAGTAAATATTTTACATGATTTGATTGATTTTACAGGATTGATTTTACAGGCGATTTTCACAGGCTATCGACATAATATTAAATCATATCTTATTTCGATCACTTTTAGAATATGTATTTTCAATAAAAAAATTATTTTCTGTAAACATTTTGAGACAAAACTGTATGCTTGTTCGTTAGGAATCAAGCAATTGTAAACGTTGTCACCAAATCGAACACCAAGCATAATAATCGATCAATAATAATCGTTGTTTATAATTTTTTTAATAATCTGATCTGTCACGGTGACTGAGTGTTGCAATGCACTGCTGTTTTTATAAGGTTAAGTGTCACTGTCCATTATAGGTTTGCCCTGCAAGCTCTACACTGATGTTTTTTTTAACGATTGATTGCCACTGCTAGGCATACATTTCCCAGTATGCCCTACACTGATTTATTGAAGTTATGTTTCACTGCCCGGTGTTTTTCATACCGGTGTTTTTTTTAGGTTAAGTGTCACTGCCCTTTAAACACTACACTGATGTTTTATAACGTGAAGAGCTATTCCTCGGTATACATTTGCCCGCTGTACCCTTCACTGATGTTATTTTAAAGTTAGGTGCCACTACCCTATATACATTTGCACTCTATACCCAACACTGATTTTCTTAAAATGAAAGTGCCTTTTTTTCGATATTCCTAATACTTACCTTTGAGATAAGAGGTTGCCTTTGTGGTATCAAATACGCTCACTGTGATTTGATGATTTTTTAACGCCTTCATTTAACAGAACAATATCCAATATATCTGGGAATGAAAAATCCTATCATGAGTAATCTCTGATTTTGGTCTTCTACCGGAAGACCTTACATTTTACCACAAATGTTTCAAAAAGTATGAATTACATTAAATTATACTTCGGACTTTTACCAAGCCACTTTGCACATCCTAGGTTTTACCGGTGAAATTTAAATTTACGAGACCAATACTTCTTTTTACAGTAGCATATTGTTTTGAGATAATATCGCAAACTCCCTGGGGACAAGCTTCAAATAATTGCTTTTGTGTTTTCTAAGTTATTTTCTTGTCTTTCATGCCAAGTTATCTTATATATCGCTTATGGGCTGCAATAGTGGCACAACTCAAAAAACGCGTTTTTTGGACTAAGAACATGTGTAAATATAAAAATACACATTCTTTTCAGCAGCAATAATAGCCCAACTTATAATTCAACCTGAAGGTAATCTACGTTTAAGCAAACTAAAGCATTTCTTATGCATTTTTCTTAGCAATGAGAACTTTAAACCCATTTATCTCAAAACATGATTTTTTTTAGTTGTGCCGCTATTGTAGCCCATGAGCGATATGTATATTTATTTACATTTTATGTATGTACTATTTAGAATGTTAATGAATGTAATGCTTAGAATCTAATCAGAATGGAAAAATTAAAATATTAATTTGTAATATCTAATGAGAATTCGCTTTTAAGGTTTCTATTTATAAACGTGCTTTCTCTTTTTCGGAAAAAATTAAAAACATTTCCTTCTCATTACTTAATCTTTATTAATTAAGTTTTAATTAAAGATATTTCTAAAATCATGTGGTTTTAAGATTTTGACATGAAATAATTAAAAGAAATGAATAATGTATGGTGGGATCTGACTTTAAAAACAGTGGAAAAGATTCTTAAATTTACGTAATAAATTTTCATCAAGTAATATATTTTTTGCCATGCTTTAACCATCTTTACCATTTTAATAAATAGGTTTTTTTATCATGCTTTAAGGGTATAAAAATGAACTAAGCAAACTTTACCATAGTTACCAGATTTTTTATGATATTATAAAAACATATTTTATTGTTAGTTTTATCAATTTTATCGAAACATATCGGTAAAGAATACAAGACTTTTTCGCATTCTAGTAGAACCACGCGCGATGTAAAGTTTACCATATTCTGGTTGTTTTGACCATACTTTTTTCTTATTATATTTTTACATTAAGCGAGAAAAAACGGTATATATATATATATATATATATATATATATATATATATATATATATATATATATATATATATATATATATATATATATATATTAGGTCAAGAGTTTTCAAACAGTTCCTCATTTTTATTGACGTTATTTTTTATACGGACATTAATATTCGGCTCTCCCTAAACTGAAATTCATCATTTGCATGCATAGGTACACTGTAACTCAAACATAAATTCCATTTTAGACTGTCATAACTCAAATACAGACATTGCTCAGAATTAGTGCCAAGCAGTAAGGCATCCAATTATTAGGTTTAATGTAGAATATATTTAACGTTGATGAAGAAACTAGGAAAAAAAACTTAATGATACACGAAGGTTATTTTAAAAGTGCTATCTGTGTTTTTTTAAACCAATCAAAAAACAAATACCAATAGCGAAACTTTGCTTTTCATACTCTCAGAAATAAAGCTCTCACTTTTGATGATTCAGCAATCCTGAGTTATATATCGTTAATTTTTAAGAATTATTTCGGCATAATATCACGTAATTTGTGATGAGACGAGACCTCTCAGATACAAAAGTGACGAAATACGCCAGCTGCCTTGTATGGTGCTCAAGGAGCTGGTCTGGTACCAGGAAGATCTCGAAAACTTAATCCCGGATGTTCCCGGTTCGAAACCAGGTTCGAGCATGGGGGTAATTTATCTCTCCATTCTATTTGTCTTTCTTGTGTTCTTAAATCGACATTGACCCTGCTATATGGTGTCCATGATAAAGTGATTATTAGAAAAGTTAGATACTTTGAGCACTACGAGCTTTTTTTGTGTGTGGATTTTTTTAAATAAGTGCTATTGACGAAATTCATTTCCTCGAAAAAGTGACGATTGTGTTTTCGTCATTTTGACGAAATTTTCCCTTGGAGCACATATCATGCAACAGTTTCAGCAAAAACGAAGAAAAAGATTTAGTGAAATTAGAGTATCCATTTTTTACTGTGAACTGGAAAGAAAATTTTCCGAAAACTGATTGAAATTGTTGTTAACTTTTCATCCAACTATTTTAAAATTCTTCTAAACTAAAATACAAGAATTATCAGACATTCAGAATTTTAAGAAAGAGATAATAAAAAATATCATTTTTCCAAAATAATAAACAAGTATGATTTTAATGTTGACAAAAAGTGTTTTTTTTCAACCACAGCAAGATACTTCTACTCTTTCATTTAAATTTACATATTCTTATAAATTGCATAATTTTTTAAAAATTATTTATTTTTCTTATACCTTGTTTGTTAGCTATATCAAAGGGATTGACTTAATTCGCGAGGCTTGCATAGCTTGCTTTCAATCCATTTCCAGCCTTGACTAGAATTTTTAGTTGGGGTTTCACCATGAGTTGACTGTTGAATCCAAAAACCCTAAATGCCTCTACAAATGACTGAAAATTCCAGGGAGGGATGTGGGTTTCTTTGGCTTGAGGCAACCAGGTAAAAAATCGTGTATAACTCCCCTTATCACCTGGCTGTCATGAACATCCATTACATATTTCGAATTTTCTCCAGTTTATGCCCCTTGTAGCCTCACGAGACAAGGGAATTTCGTTCAGTTATCAACCATATATTTAGTTTAAAGTAGAAGATAACCATTCTACTTTGTGACTAAATGAAACATTTCTGCAAAATCGCACATTTTTTTTTCATTAAAAAAATAAAATAAATAAATAATCTTGAACATTTTGCTATAGATATTATTTTTCTTTTATAAAATCTAGCAATTTTATTTTCTCTTCGTCGAATCAAATATGAAAACGTTATTCATTCTTAATATTTTTTTTGTAAATTTTTTAAAACTTAAATATAAGCAACAAAACAAATTAAAACAAAATAAACGATAGTTTTTCTATTGGCATTAGGAAATTTATTTGTTTGTTAATATTAAAAATTACGATTCAAATTACGTTTTAGTTTGCAGAAAAATAAATTGTTTTTCAATATCATAACTATTTTTAAAAATGCCATCTACAGTTATTTGTGTGCCAAAAAAACATCTATTAATAAATGAAAATGGGAGCAAATACTTTCTCCTTCCGATACCTTAGATATTCTTATTATATTACTAATTTAAAGAGTTTTTTTTCTTAAAATTTGCATTACTTAAAAAACTTTTTAAAGGATTTTTTCCAATCAAATTGATTAGAATATCAAAGAATTAAAATATAACTATAAGCATTTTAGAACTTAATGTTTTATATGCAGTGAGAAGAAAATTATTGTGAAAACTATTAGAATATGGTAACATATGCCATGTTTCTGGCACTATGGGAACACCAAAAAGCTTGGTAATTTTTAACGAATTACTTTGGTAATGATTCTGGTAAAATTAACTTTGAAACAAGATTTAATAACATGCGATCAAATTTGGTAAACATGGTAAAATTTGAAAAGTTTATTATGATTCCTTAGAGTAGCGGATTCTAAAAAGTGTTCCATGCAACCTTAGGATTTCGGGGAAGCATTACAGTGATTCCAAAATTTAGATATTTTTTTTACCAGTTACATTTATATTGATGTCTAATCAATAATTCAAAATTATTTTTAAGGCTGTAATTAGGAACTTATATATGCAAAATGTCAATGGAAAAAAAAGCAAATTTGAAAGTTTTTTTACTAAGAATATATTAAATAAATTAACAAAAAGAGCAAACTTAAAAAAATCCATAATTAATTCTCATCGAGCTTTTCGAGTCAAAATGAAAAAAAAAAAACTAAATTCTAGAAAGAAGAATTTCGTTTTTTTGATAACTATTCTCAACTTTTATAATAGTTAAGTTTTGAAAACTTCCACCTTGTTTTATTCATTTTCAACATATGCTTTCACCAGAAACAAATTTATACTATTATAAATTTTATTCCTCAAATTAAATACTTATAAAATAACTATTAGTATTTTTTTCTTAGTATATTTCCAGCTGTTGAAGGACTTATTTTATAATTTCGCGGTTCCGCGAAGCGAAACTCGGTCATTTAGGATTATATAACCCCCTCCCCCCAAAAATAAAATAAAATTGGAAACCTCTGTCTTAGAGCACTGAACCGAAACCATTGGTTAAATTTGACTTTAAGTTTTGTTTTTCTTATTTAATGTACGGTAATATTTTGAAAACTAAAATTTCCGGTATATTGTTACCAAATGAACAATTTAAATACTAGTGAATTGAATACTAAAATATTACTAAATTGTTTCCAAATGAACAATTTAAATACTAGTAACTTAAATACTAAAATATTAGTAAATTGTTACCAAATGAACAATTTAAAAACTAGTAAATTGAATACCAAAATACTAGTAAATTTTTACCAAATGAACAATTTAAATACCAGTAATTTAAATACTAAAATATTAGTAAATTGTTACCAAATGAGCAATTTAAATATTAGTAAATTGTTACCAAATGAACAATTTAAATACTAGTAATTTAAATAATAAAATATTAGTAAATTAAATACTAGTAAATTGAATAATTAAATATTAGTTAATTGTTACTAAATGAACAATTTAAATACTAGTAAATTGAATACTAAAATATTAGTAAATTGTTACCAAATGAACAATTTAAATACTTGTAAATTGAATACTAAATTATTAGTAAATTGTTACCAAATGAACAATTTAAATACTAGTAATTTCAATACTAAAATATAAGTAAATTGTTACCAAATGAACAATTTAAATACTAATAAATTGAACACTAAAATATTAGTAAATTGTTACCAAATGAACAATTTAAATACTAGTAATTTAAATACTAAAATATTAGTAAATTGTTACCAAATGAACAATTTAAATACTTAATTGTTCAATTTAATTTTGGTAATATTTTAGCTTTTTTTAACTGGAAGTGCCATTACCATACAGTGCAGCAGTTATTTCAACAGAATTTTTTCACCGAGTGATGATATGTTTATATAAGTATACTGAGAATCACATTAAACATATCTCCCAAAAATTTCAACTACAAATTATTAATTATCTTATATAAATCTATTTAATCGCATTTTTTTCCTGAACTAGATTAGTTAAAACAATTTTCTTAGAATAATAAATGATGTGTGCACTGGTACTGTGCTTTAAGCCCTTTTTACCGATGAATATAGAGATCATTAACAACCAACCTGGTGAAACATTTGCCTACTATTTATCGATTTAAGGTATTCTAATTGTATCAGAAATGCTTTTTTACATTTGGAGTGTGTTTTTCTAATGATTTAATCATAGATATTTTCTTACCTTTGATGATTTTTGTATAACCTGAAGTATATTGGAAGATCTAAATTATCCTTATCATATACAATTACTTCTCAATTAAAGATGCCGAAAAAAGTCTGTGTTTATTGAACCAGTTGTAATATAGATGAAACATTTGGAATAATTGTTTTCATGGTCTCGCCTCCAGAAAAAAAATCATTTCCTGTTAATTAACTGAAATATTTTCGTGTGTTGCATGCTCTTATGAAAATGATTGCTTTTGTGTATACATTTATCGTATACATTTATGGTATATATTTCCTGTATATATTTATTGTATATATTTAATGTTTGTTTTATGAAGTGAGATAAAAAGTCACACATTAATATTTAAGCAAGGAAACATTAACTAATCCTATAATTAAATATTATTTAACCACTCCAAATATTTAGCTTTTAAAAATAATTTTTTAATGAACGCTCGAAATATGCGGAACACCTTTTAATTTAAAAATATCTTTCTTACGGTAAAAATATAGACTTAAAATAAGTTGTAATATAGATTTAATTTGAAATATTATATAGATTAAAAATAAATCATGTGAACGGTACGTATAGTAGAAACGGTGTTGGAAGTTTCTTTCCTTTGTTTTGTTTTGTTTGTTCTTAAACTTTCAGCACAAAAATGTTGGCACGAAAAATGAAGCAAGAAATACTAGAGGTATAACATGTGTTTTCTGCAACTGGCCAACCCCTAGATTGATTCTACAGTCAATTTTCTTTCTTTAAGATAAATATATTTATAAATCAAACTAAAAAATTATTCAATTAAAAAATCACAAAACACTTTGCGTTGCTCACACTTATTTCAACAAATTTAGCTTCTGATTCGATTCGATAAAGTTCATAACCTAATCTCTTTGCTCCATAATCACTTCAACTTCACCCACACTTGTTTTTTTCAATTTTTCTATTTTTTTCTATTAAAATTTGCAAGCGCTTTTCGAGAAAAATTACTTAATAATAGAACGTAAAAAAAAATTGCTTCTGTATTTTTTTAAAAGAAGTAATTTTATATTTCATTAATTAAATTTTTGGCATTGAATGATCACAGTTTTAAAATTTGTTATAAAAGTAAAAGTAACTTATTTACAATTAAATATAAAAATGCACCTTTAATCAATTTTTTTCTTAATACTATTTATTTTTTTATTAGCGCCTTTGATTACACTGGGAAGAAAATTTTTGGTTGCATTTATGCAAATACTTGATATTGCTAAATTCGGGTATGGGGATTTAAACTCTAAAGTTAGTTTTACGTATGAAGCTATGGATTCTCTTTTATGAATATTAAAATAGATAAAACGGTGAAAAAAAATTCTGTTGCTTGAGATTTTTTAACTGATATTAGATACTTTCGTTTCACTGATTTCATATCTGCAATGGGTTTCTCTCTCAGGCAAAACTTATTATTATTTTTTATTTTTTAGAAATCACATTTCTAGTCTTTTTTTTTTCTTTTTTTTTTGCAGAAATGTAAAATTTTAAAAACGTCACAAATAACGGGTCACCAAAATGTTGCAACAAACTTCTGGGGGAATGTGGGTACATTATCAGGATTAAAATTGCATAGAAACCCATGCCCGGAAATGTCACCATGCTTGTGCTAGTGACTTCTTACCGAAGCAGATGAAGAAACAGTTCATAATAGGAAAGTACCTCTAGTGACGTATGACGTCATTTACGGGCATGGGTCCCTATACAATTTTAATTCTGATGATGTGCCCTAACACCTTCAAAAGTTAGGCGCAACATTTAGGGGAGTCCCTGTTAATTATAACTGTTTTAAATTTTACAATTCGGCAAAAAATAAACTAAAAGTGTCATTTCTTCAAAAGAAGTGTGGCCAATGAAAGAAATAGATCGCAGATCTGAAATCAGCGAAACGTAAGTATCTAAGATCACTTAATAAAATCTCATGCATGCAACAGGAAAAAAAATTGTTCTCCGGTTTTGTCGACATTACTCGTGTCTTGTTACTTTCCAATTTAATAAAGAAAGAGAACAAAGAAAAACTGAAATATAAAGTGCATAATAGTTAAAATAGTTAAGCAAACTTGTATTAAAATTAATTGACAGACAGAAATCGACTAAAGTAAAATAAATAAATATTTCACAGGCAAATAATGTTATAACTTATAAAGTTTCATTTTTTAGGCTGAAGATATCCAACAGTTATTAGATCTCTTTTGTTAATTATGCATCTCATCATATAATTTAGCTAGATAATATGCATACGTCAACAACTATGAGATAAGGTTTTGGACCATTACATTTTTCAAATTTTATAAAGGAATGATGCTGAATAGTAACGAACGCGATATATTCGGAGTTTTTCTTAGAATTAATAAACTTCACATTTTGTTGTACTATTCTTGTTTCAGTAAATTAAATCTATAGTTACTTTGTCCATACATAAATAATTAAAAATTCCACATTGTTTCTGTTATTTTGGTGCGAACTTTTTTAAGTGTTGTCAAAATTACACAAAACTCTTCCATATTTAATTTTGATTCGCTACTATTTAAGCTACAGCCTAAAGCGATGCAGTTCGCATTCTTGCATATCTCAAATTTAACTTTAAAATAAAGATTTAATTTATTCAATTTTATTTTGATCTTTTTGGTGATCCTTTTTCTGATTCAAATGTATCTTAAAATGTCACTGAAATAACGAGCTTATATACACTAAAACATTGTTCTTTCATTGTATTTGAAGAAATTTCTTCCTTTAAATTCTCTTACTTTACGAACTCTATAATTGTTAAGAATGGTACTAAAAGCCAATTAAAAAGATAAATCCGTTTCCTTTTTCCAACAATTTCTCGCTGCGATATTTTTCAACTCTAATTACTCATCCAATTAAACTTCAAGTAAAACCATGGATTTTTCGTTCAAAGCCAATACTATTTTTGCGACAATCTTAAATTGTACGTAAGTTTAAAGAACTGCGTTTTTTTAAAAAAAATTATAACTTGAATCCTTTTGTTTGATCTTCTAACGAATTTTACAGAAAAGGAAAATTCTTTTTGCTAACTTTAAAGATATATTTTGTTTAGTTATTTTAAAGTGATACCTATTAGTTTCACCTGGTTAAAAAATTATTTAAACTTTATTTTCTTCGATGTTATGTGAAATATATAACCTCATTTGTGTCAGGAGTTCAAATGTATAATTATAAAAATTTTACTGGTCATTCTCATGAAAATCGTCATTTCAAGTTCTTGAAATCCAAAATCCATTTCGTCCAGTGAGTTTATTTTTATGACCATTTTAAAGCAGAGCTTTGAAATGGTGCTTTAATTATATCCACCCTGTATAAATGCCTAAAAATTAATCATCATACCTAATAATCCCTCTGTATTTACCTTAAATAAAAAATGACAAAATAAAGTAAGTATAGAAACTGTTACCTAATTTAATGCATTTAAATGGAGAAAACTTTTTAAAAAATGCTTTAGTACTGTTCTATATTGCTAGCTGTAAATACTACTACTTTTTATAATATATATATATATATATATATATATATATATATATATATATATATATATATATATATATATATATATGGAAGAGCCATTACATTATGACCAGCCTCTATCTATAACAATGGGCTCGTCCATTAACAATGTTTTCATAGGACACATTAGGAACCTCATAGTACAGTACCTCATAGAACAATTCCTGACGTCTGTATGCTACTTGAATATAGTTGCAGACCAGGTTCACCCATTAATGGCAACAGTTTTTCCTGCGGGGGACGGTGTTTACCTACAGGATAATGCACCACGTCATACGGGTCGAATCGTCGAGGAACATTCCAGTGACTTTCCAGTCATGTCTTGGCCCCCAAATTCAACACACCTTAATCCAATAGAGCATTAGTGATCCTACTTGAAAAACCAAATTCGTGCTGCCGCGCTACCCTCTCGCAATGAGAGGGAATTGCAGGACCAGTTGGTGAGCGCTTGGTACCTGTTACCTTAGACTACCTATCAGCACCTTGTGGAATCAGTGCCACGGGTGCTAGCAGTTTTGAGGGCTAAAGGTGGGCCTACATGTTATTAGTTATTATATATATATATATATATATATATATATATATATATATATATATATATATATATATATATATATATATATATATATATATATATATATATATATATATATATATATATATATATATATATATATATATTCCGTGCTGATTAGAGAGGAGTTGAAAATTTTTTGAGAAGAAATCAAGTTATTCACTACTTATTATTCTAAAATTGTTGTTTTCGTGAATTCATATAAAATATGAGCATCTAATTCTTACTTCGTTTGGTTTATAGTTTATAATCAGTTTAGTTGAAAGCGAAATTTAAAGAATCTGCATTCGTATTTTTAAGTTAATTTGAAGTTTCGACTAGTAATCACTATGGAGGATGTCCCATGATTAGTAGGACAAAATTGAAGGAGATATAAGGAGCATCACTAAGTTTCAGAATTGCATAGCAATCCCTGGTCAAAAACGTCATGGAAAAGTAGTATGGCAGGTACAAGAAGGAAAGGGATACAAGGCAAAGATCGTTTGAAATATTTATGGGTCAATGATATGTGTGCAGTGGTGGATGATAGGTGAAAATGTCACAAAAGATGCTCAAAGTATCCACCATTGCTTAAGATGTATATTCTTCCCCGTCGAGCCATGGATTGGTGGACTTGCTCAAATACTACTGGATTTTGTTGGATATCTGCAGCAGCATAGAAGAATCTCGTAATTAGATCCATTTCGAAATCTACAGGTGTTTCATACACAGGTCATTTGAATGCAGCTCAATGGAAGAAATCCATGCTGCTTTAATCTGGAGATCTTGGTCGCCAGGTGAACAACAACACCTAGCGGCGAACGAAGACGTTTCCGACAATGGGTTGTTGTGCAAATCTGAATCCTCGTGATGTTTTCTCCTACCTCCCCTTAAGTTTGTCCCAATAATCCTGGAAGTGCCGCGATGGCTCAGAACAGCTTTCGCCTTCCAATGAGGTGAACCAGGCTCAAATCCCAGCGATGGCTGGGGGATACGAATTCGGCATCCGACTTGCACCGACCACAGTTCTGGCGTTAAATGTCCTCAGTGCCCTTGCCATCCAGCTAACCGTGAGAGGTTCTCGTAGTCTTACTATCCATGTAACGCAAATGCGGGTTAATTCCATCAAAAAAGTCCTCCTCGAAGTCAAATTTCTCTCAATACTTGATCAAGAACTTCCTTTGAATTCCGGATCAGATTCGAAATTACTAATGCTACTTAGTTGAGCATCAGTAGTCGTAAACCCAAAACGATTGGGCTTGCTGTTCAAGGACGGTTATAAAATAAAATAATCCTGGAACACCTTGTATAAAGTAAACGTAAAATATCACAATTGAAATGCATATTTCAATTATTGTGGTATTTTTTGTGGGCTCTGTTTCATATTATTATTTTTTTAACAAATTTCCATTCATTTTAAATGAATGTGTATCAGGTTTGGAGACTCTAAACACCAATGAAGCTCGAAAATAAGAACCTAAAAATAAAATCTAGAACTTCAAAAACAAAACTATAAAGATATTCAATTCAGACATGAATTAGTTTCGACGTAGCTACATTTTTTTTTACAATGATGCAAAATTAGTGATATTTTAAGCACGTACGATTTTAAAAAATGATTTAAATAAAACTCTAAACAGAAGTTAAGATTTACTTTTGACTTAGCCTAACTTTGTATGCATCGCGAAAAATATCAAATCGTTTATCTTAGAAGCAATATCATTCATTCCGCTAAGGAATTTTAAAAATAATCTCAAATTTTTCTAAAATTTTTTTTCGATGTTTTAAATACTGAAAAATTATGTTCAAAATAGAATGTAACCACTAATTAATGAAATCGTTTTTCCCTTGAGTAATTATTGTACTTCATCCTTTTTTTTTTTGTTGCTAAAAATAATTAATTTTCCTTCATTTAACTAATGGAATGATATTTACTGTCTTTTTTTTCAAATAATGTATTTTAAAAACCTAATTAGTTTCAATGGGAATAAGACGTACTCGACACAAAATTTCTTCATTTATATAATAAACATTTGTTTAAAATTCATCAGTAATGATAAAATAAATGTATGTGTGTCAATAATAAATCTAGATCAGTAGAGACATTTAAAAACAAAACTTTTTCACTTCTACTTTTTAATTTCTCTGCCGTTTAAAAAATATTTTAAAAATCGATAATTGAGAAAATTAAACTTCGTACGATTCTGATTCTTGTTTAAGATGATCAATGATTTTTAATAGCTCTCAGTAATTCATTGACATTTTTAACATTTTATTATTTTGTACGCTATGCCTGATGAACTCAATTTTCAATATGAACTTGGTGACATAGAAGGACTATGTTACCAATTTAGTGTTCCTTAAGATAGCCAAGTGTTAAATGTGTTATCTTTAGTTATCTCTCAAGACTTTATTACCTTTTATTATTTGCTTCTGTTATCTTTTTACAACTTGTTCCGATATAACTAATTTCTTTGAAACTTACACTGAAAATAAAATAAATGGGGAATTAGAAGAAACATAAGAAATCGCCATATTATTATTGATGCTATGATTCTTGATTAATTTTGATATTAAGTACTAATTGAAGTAAAAGATAAGTTACGCACTATAAAAAAGAGATTATACTGATTCGCTTAGAAAAAACGTTAAAAAAAATGACCATACCGTTTTTTGCTCCAAATATGTAGAATCCAATTGAAATTAAAATAAATATAATAATATTTGCATTGAAAAGCAAAATTAATGCAGCAATGGTATTAATTTGCTTACGAGAAATGCTAAAACTTGGCATGCCATTTTGGACACCGATGATGCCCAACTGTAATAGGCAATAATTAAAATAAAGAAAAGCTATTATGCTAAAAAGCAAATTAATTGAAAATGGTACTAATTCGTTTAAGAGAAAGGTAAAAAATCTTAATACTTTGGGCTCCAATGATGATTAATTATTTTTAATACTATGCACTCTTGGTATCGTGTTAATTGGTTTAGTTTTAATAGATACCAAGTATACTAAAATAGGATAAAAGTATTTTATGGGTAAATTTGGTGCATATTCAAACTGCCATCTATACTGTGCATTACCCCAGATGATACGATTTATGAGAACCATTAAACTCAAAGATTCTTGAAATAAAATTAGTTTAATTATCAATTTTACAAAAACTATGTTGAATCTGATTTAATAAAACAGAAGTAATTAGAAATTGAATATTATAAAATTATTGAATATAATTGATCGATTTGTGTAAGTCTTCTTATGAAAGCATAAGTATTTTTATTACATAACTAAAAACATAGATAACTTTTATAACAGTGAGTTTTTGTTTCTTATGAATATTTAGCAGTAACTGCAAACTTGCATCCTTCTGTGCTCGATAGTAAGCAATATATCTAAACATAGCCCAATTCAGCGTTTTTGGAGATAAAATTGAATATTAAGTGGTATCCATGCAAATGAGCTTGGTCTAAGTATTTTCCAATTTTGGTGCTTAGATTTAACTACGCCTTTTTAAAATGTATGTGAACGATTGATTCAGCGTTAACTTGAAGTATCACACAGCCACATTTATGCACCAATTTAGTATAACACCAAATTTGGTGTATTGTATCTCTATTTTTAAAGTCTTAAAAAATTGAATGTCATGTTATACAGTTCTTAGGAAATATAATTTTAAAATGTTATATACAAATGTTTATATACGAATATACAAATGTTTATATACAAATGTTAAAACGGCTGTCACCATTTTGCAATAAAGTTACAGCAGTTTTTAGCAAGTTCTAGTAGAGGTACTAGTAAGTAGTTTCTAATAGAAGTAGTTTCTAGTAGTAATTAGAAAAGTCTTCCGTAGTTTCTAATCCACCTAACACTTTTTTGGCTTATTGCATTGATCCCCTATAGATTTAGGTTAACTGAACCTCTAAAGGTTGGTTGAGAAATTTCTTCATTTCCCTTTTCTTCTCCCTATACTGATATAGGGTACTGATATGGCTTTCCATTGCCGATGGATGTTCTCGATTATAGAATCGGAAACTATGTGAAGAGCTTAGAGGATGAACGTTACAGTTTTGACGTTCCTCGTTTTGGTTATTTCGCTTAGAACAAACATAACTCCTAAAATTTTTGGGAACATAACTTATTCACCCTAACTGTTTTACGAAGGAGAAATTTTAAGGATTTTCCTGCTTAGAAGCTGATTGTTTTCATGGAGTATTTATAATGTTTTTAAGCGAATATTATGCTGTTTGAAAACCTGAAATGTTTAGGCGTATATTCAAGAAATAAAATTTTAGCAACCGGTGCAAATTGACATCAAGTTTTATCTAGCCTCGTTAGCCCAAAAACAGTTCAAAAACGATTCAAAGGCTGCGTGAGCTTAACATTCGAATATTGGAAGTTCACAGGTAATTACCGCTTAAATTGGCGAGAATTCAGTAATTATTGGTTTAATAAGGAATTATTTTATAGCGCTCTCGTTGTGGTGAAAATGTTACGTCGTTTCGTTACATATTGTCTGCTCTAATTCATTTGCATATTCGAAATCACCCCCTTGAACCATTAAGTTTGAGTCCTAGAACCTAAGGATCGATCATTAGATCAAAAGTTATTCAGAGTGGTCTGTTTTATTTATTGGCTCACTGTGAAGACTTGATTCTTTAGATACTGAGGCAAATAACTAAATTGCATTGCGTTGATTTCCGTTTTTGTAATAAGTATATTAACCATTTGATTCTTTGTTTTAAAGTTTTGAAAGTGATTGATACTATCAAATAATGTGTTGATTATTTGATAGTAGTAACGTGTTGTTTAGTTGACAAAAATAGCGTTTTGCTAATTTAAACTTACACGAATATTGTTGTTGTCCCAGAATAGTTCTCATTCTCACTTTATCGAGCAGAATATTTAGGTAATTAGATTATTTATGCAGTTTGCAGTTTACTTCGAGAATTCGAGAAATGCAACAATTTATTCGTATTTTAACCGATCATCCCACCTAATCGGCTCATTATTTAGATAATCTTAAGATTAACTGATTTCTACACATTAGCAGGGACGTTATATACATGATATTGCATTGATGAATAAACTGACAACACATTAGGGAGTTGTCATTTCCTCGACTTAATCATTTCCTCGAATTCTTTTTAAAAAATGCATCAGTCATTAAGTGTTATAGCGTCCCTGGTAGTTTAAGTGAATTATTTTAGAAAATATTTTCACATGTGCATTTTCTCAAACTAAAAATATTATTGAAATACTTGTCTCATTATTTTTATAATGTTACTAGCTATCTTTGGTGACCAGCTTTGCCCTCTATCAATATTATATTGTACGAAATATAAACTTCAATGGTAATGAAATCGAATGTATGACGAAACTGTTATTCTAATTCTTCAACCCCACCGCCAATCCTATCACCATAATTAGTTTTAAGCAATGTAATAACTAATTTTTTTTACCTCCAAGCTGTTGTATGGAAGTATTTTTATTTTAATTTTAACTATTTTTAAGAAATGTCTGCGTTGATGTCTAAGTTCTTTATGTGTTGACTTTCAGGAAATAATTTAAAATTTGTCCGGCAGCCATTAAATGGCACAAACCACCAAAATATGAGTTTGGCTCAGCTTAGAATAGTAGGCAACGGAAGTATTAAAATTGTTTCCATCTCTATGGAGACATAAGATAGAAAACTTATCTTAACGCTCCATTACGTTCTATACTGCTTATTCATGCAACTCTCGAGCCATTACTTGAGTAGGGTCTAATATTTATCAATGCAATTTCTTGAAAAAGTCACCCTCAATTCACCAATAATAGTATGACAGCTATTTCAGGGCCTTAGTACCACAGTATTTAGCACCATAGTACCTTTTATGTTTAAAATTTAACAGCCTTTTTGGAATGCGTCAAAAATAAAAATAATCATCTACTGATTATAATAATAATCTAAATTTAACTTAAAACTAAGTTTTCAGGTTAAAATGTATAATGGGGGACCTCTTGGTTTAGCGAAAAATTTCAATTGTAAAATTTTGCTGAAATTTAGTTTCTGGTTACCATAACTTTTCCTGCTGTTACTGCTTTTAATAAAGTCAGCATCGGGTTTTCCACAATTTCCATTTACCGTTAATGCGATTGGTTCTTGGTTTATTTTAATATGTATATACATAGGCAAGTTGTCAAATCGGAAAATATCAGAGGGGCCCCCGATTCTACACTTTAGCCCGCTTTTGTTTCTATAAAAATACAAAATTCTTCTAAATAGCTATTTAACGTTTAGCTAACTATTAAACAATACTCAAATTCTTACTTAAGGCAATCTAACAGAAATGAATAATAACTATAGTGTTACCAATAGATGGAGGATTAACGAAGTTATTGGGGCCACACATAAGAGAAATATCTATGCATTTTATTGTCGTAATCAATTTTTAACTGTAAGGACAACAAGTTTTTCAGGATATTTTATTTATTTGTGTTTGCTTATTATGCTTAATTATTAAGGGTAAAGATTCTGTATTAAAAAGCAAAACTGAATTTTTTTTTTTTTTTTTAATATTTGAGTTAAATGGAGGCATTGACTCTAAGCATTAGACATATGCAAATGGAATTTTGTTAAATATAGATTATATAGTTTTGGCACTCGGATGTATTTTTAGTCTTGTAAAAATGTATAATAATATCGTAACAGCAGTTTTAAACGCACAATGACCTTGGAAAAAGCCCTAGTTTTATCATTTTTGAAAACGTGTGATTTTCTAAAAGTTAAATGCACAGTGTTTAATAAAAAAGTAGCGTTTTTCATTCAATATTTATTCATCTTAGGAATTAACGAATTTTAAACTCTTAGCTTATAAATGACTATTTATCACACACCATAATGAAACTTTTGGAGCGAAAAAGCTAATTTGAAACATCTGTTATTCAGAAATTATGAATTCGCTTGAGAAGTTTTAAAAAAAACTACCAAGTTTCAACTTAAAAAAGTAAACGAATATACCAAACGAGCAAGAAACAGTGGAATTTTCTTAATTTTATGTGTCCTTTTCTGCATAATATACGGATGTCAAGACTCCAAAACAATTCCAACTAAGACATTTGAATTCCTTTCAAAACTAGCATTTAAAATATTTTTTCTGTTTAAATTGAGAAGCTAAAAAATTATTAATATCTTTCGAAAATCTTTGTTGTCATAAAACCAAAGCGTGTTCTGAATATAAATGACATCAGTTCCCACAATTTAAGATAATCTTTCGACTAAGAGAAAAAAAAAAACACTGGAAATGTAATTATTCAAAAATTCAATCACGAACTCTAAGTTTGTTTGGGTTTTAAAAATTTATTGTTCGTGAATATTTGTCAATAAATTTAAATTTTCTTTTGAAAAACATCTGCTGCTTTTTTTAATAGTTTTCTTGAAATTAAAATCCTATAAAATAACTTATTTCTGTTTAATATAGTATAATATGAAACTGATGTATCTCCACTTATCTTTGATTAGTTTTACTATTGAAGTTAAGATTCATATTTTCTGGTACTTGGTACAACTCGAAGAATAAAAAATCTAGTAAAATTACTGTGCCTACTCTATCATTCAGGCACTCCTAGTAAAAGAAATTCTGGTAATAAATCCAAAATATATAGTATTTAAATAAACCATTCATATTGTAACGGTTTTCCAAAAAAATCTTATTTACAAAACTATAGTTCTTATTAGGCATTTAGTAAAAATACAAAGCTTTTTAGTAAATGTAACAAAATTATGGTTTCATACCATGCTCTAAGGTTTCATCACAATTAGGACTGGGCGATGTAAGAAATTTTATATCGTGATGCATCGTCTGTTAGACATCGCGATATAGCGATGTATTGCGATTTAGCATATGTTCAAAAATTATCTTTCAGAAGTCTTTAAATTTATCAAAAATAAATAAAAGGAATAAATCTATTACAAAACAAAATGTATTAAGTAAAAGCAAACCCAAGCTTATTTTTTTTAAAAATGAGCTTGGCTAAATTTTTTTTAAAATTAAGAATGACTTAAGATTTATTGGTTTAAAAATAATGATAAAAGTAACAAAATATTTTATATACATGCATTAAAAATTAAAAGAAAAAAAATCGAAAGTAAAAAAACAAACTAAAGAAATGTTTCCTTTAGTAAAACATTTTTTAAATTATTTATTGAAACAAATCGTCCTTTTGAAGCGTTGTTAGACCTTGTTTAATTAATTTATTTAAATTAATAAAGTTGCATTAACTAATGCTCTAATTCTATACTTAATGAATGCAAAAATAAATTAAAGTTTTTTATTTATTTATTATTATTAGAATTTTTTTTTAAAAAATAAAATCGACTAAGGATTTTATTAAAAATGATACTGACTGTCTAACAAATTATGAAACAAACAAGTATTGAAAGAATTTAGGAAAATTAAAGAAAGAAAAATTTAAAAAAAAACTTTTAAGTACTATTGTTAATTTATTAAAAAGCGTCAAAACATTGCTTAACTTTTTATTCAATTAAAAAAAAATATTTATTTTAACTAATAGCCAAATTTTTTTTACAATTAAGAACGACTGCAGATTTATTAAAAATAATCAAATTCTAACAAATTTTTATACTCACGTGCATTAAATAAATTTAAAAATAACTAACTTTTTATAACAAAGTTAAATACAAAATACCCCTATTAAATTGTATGGCTTAAAATGAAAAACAATAATTAAAAAAAACAAAACAATGAAGAATCTTTTTTTTTTATTAATATTTTCTTTTGATTAATAGATTGATTTCAGAACGAAAATTTAAGATAACAGCGATTGCGCAACGATCGCCAAGCAACAGTAGGTCTACTAAAAATAATTGACAAGAATCGTTATATCCAAAAAAAAAAGAAAAAGAAATAAAGAAAGAAGAAGAAGAAGAAGAAAAAGTGACGAAATAATGCACAATGAAAAGATAGCTAAGCAGCAAAAGTCTCACTGAAAATAATTTACAAGAAACGTTAAATCCCGACGAAATAAAGTGGACAGCGATCACAAAATAACGTTAAGTCCAACTGAAAATAATCTTCTCGTAAACTTCCTAAGACAAAAATGTCGCACAAAGAAACTATACATAGCGTTCTACTTCACCGTTGACCCTCGCACGAAACCGGGAGTTCTGTCAATTCGCTTTTCGTTATTCAACGTAACGAAACTAATATCGTCTTCGTAGCTAGACGCTATCAACAGCTCCGTAGTTAGACGAAATAAAAATCGTCTCCGTCAGTGCGGTGACAGCGTTAGCGTAGGCAGGGATTCGCACATGTTAAATCGCTAGCGTTGTCTTACATGACGACGGCTTAAATCAAATTTCTGATGCATCGCCTAAAACGAGAGTCACTCTCGGCAGCTTAAATCAAATTTCTAATGCATCGAAAATGAAAGTCACTCTCGGCAGCTTAAATCAAATTTCTGATGCATCGAAAATGAAAGTCACTATCGGCGGCATAAATCAGATTTTTGATGCATCGCCTAAAACAAAAGTCATTATATCGGCTTGCCGATATATGCATTAGATCGATATTTCACGATGCATCGACTTATAGCCCAGTCCTAATCACAATATTACCAAAGTTTACCACATTTAGCAAATTTTAACACATACTAGAAAACACTATTTTCTTGTTAAATTTATCAAAATTATCGCTAAAACACTTTGGTCAAAATTACAGTGTTTATTTTGTTCCATACTGGCAGGATGTGATAAGTTTTACCGTTTTCTGGTTGTTTAGTTAGACCATACGTTTTCCCTCTTATCTTTGTCTTTATTCATATATACTTATTCATATATTTTTTTTTTTAACTTCCAATCCAGAAATATTGCATTGTTATTAAAATGATTTTTTTCTAATCTGAATATTAATGTGAAATCTGAAAGAATAAAAATTTAAAAAGAACTATGCAAAACTTTATTCCGACCCTCCTTTATTTCATAAGCTGTCGAAAGTAAACATTATTATTATAAAACTGCTATCTCCTAAACTCTTAATGAAATAAGATACACAAAATGCCAATATTCAGAGAGCTCTAATTTATTAGAACAGGAATTAGATTTCGTTATGAAGTCGTAACAAATTTATAACATTTTGAAGCTCACATGACTACAGTGTTTACTTTTCAAACACGGATGCATACAGTTATTTACAATAGAATTACTTATCAGCTACAGGTAAATGTCTCCAAAGAATACATGCATAATCTTTGAGACAACAATTGGGAATAAATCAGAAGAGCTCTTTGCGTGTTTAATTCTTATTAAATAGATTGGCCTCTTCATGGTAAATGTAATAATTATTGACGAAGTCTTCCTTAGTTAGACACAGTCATTACAATAACGAAGTGAAAGTTTCAGAAAACATCAATCGGAAACCATGACGCATTATTAATGTTTAATTTGTTTGCATAGAATGTTGCATGCCAGTTGAAAATTTAATCTACTTAAAAGTAGCTATTTATCCCCACTGTTGCACAAAGTTTGAGACAGTAAGATAAATGTTATTTGAATTTAATAAAATTCTCAAAATTTTGCGTATATCTATATTTAACCTTCTGCCGTGGTAACAGATTAAACCAATTGACAAATCATTGACTCGCATTAATAAAATAATGAACTAAGTGAACTAAAGTATAAGCAAATAGCTATTGGATAACTATCTTTTTTATTTCATATAAGTCTTGAGATATTTCTTACGTAGTTTCCATATTTCCTGAAATTGCTTTTTTAACTTAAATCTAGTTACTTTACATAGCAAGAAGATCTATATTGATATTTACTTTCGCTTACCGAATTAGAACAAAAACTAAATTAGTATTTCGGAAGAAAAAATACAGTTTTAATAGTTTAAAATTTTTATTTATAAGCGTCTAAAAATACTAAGTTTAGTAAGTCAATAATTCTTAACAATTTATTTACTTATACGCAAAACGGAAAATCAAAACCTGGTCGTAAATTAAGAGAAAGATCCTTAATACTCGAGTTTTAAGAGTTAGTAATTAAAAAACTATATAAAAATAAAGAGCTAAGGCATACTAATTATTCCTTTCTAGGACTTCAATACATTTTAACTTCAAAAGCCTGATTTTTTGTATGTAATTCTAATAAAAAAAAATTATTTGCATTACTTAAAATTCGAAAAATTTTAATGAAATCTAAAAGTAATTTATTGCATTTTATTCGCTATTATAAAGTATTCTTTTATTTAAATTATTAAAATTGGTGAGAGAATCAGTTAAACAGATTGTTTGACATTACACAAGTAAAATGATTGTAATCAATTGCGATTTATTTTACTTCTAAAAGCAAAAGCTTAAATATTTTATTTAAACAAAAAGACTAATGTTATTTGAATAAAGTCAAATTAAAAAAAAGGTAGCAATCTTTGTTTTACTCATATAAAAGATAACTCTTTAAATATGCATTTAAAATTAAAAGGCTGTTTTAATATTCAAATGAAATAAACAATTTTCTTTGAACTAACAACTGGTACAATTATACAGTTTCCTATTTCTCTCCAATTTAGCTATAATTTTATAACAATAATAGAAAATGAAATTTATTTGTATTTACCTATTACAAAGAACTTATTTCGCACAATGATATATATCTGTGACATGACATATAAGCTATAAAAATTTAAATATGTGAAAAGTTATAGAAATTGAATACAATCAGCAGATTTTTATACTCTAAATATGATAATTTAAAAAACATATTTGCAAAAATAAATATTGATCAAACTGGTAATTACATTCAGCCTTATATTTCCTCATGTTTTCAAAACTTTAATTACTATAATAACAATATTATGATTTATACTGTTATGATACTTATTATTTTTTTATACCGATTTATTACAAATACCACATATTTCTATTTCATATCAAAGAGTTTAAATAAAATGCATTAATTGCTAAAAACTAAATAGCTTTTGTTTAGAGCTTAACAAAAATGAGTACCCAAGAAAGACTTGAGTGTTGCTAATTGTTATGGAGCATTAAAATACATAAATGAGCCCCTTGTTATTTGAGATAATTAGCATATATCGTCAATCGATTACAACTTACCTTTCTATTTTACTCATTAAAAAGTATTTTTGAATGCCTCATCGAACTTTATATGCATCGTTATATGATTAATGACTTGCACAGTTTTAGCATGAATTTTGTTCCATTTCTTTCCTAACAAAGTTCTATGTTAATACAATAAACGAAGAAATGAACGTCATTAATTTTTAGTTATTCTAAACAAAAATATATTTGCTACATTATGGGCAATTTGTTTATTGCAAGCGATTTGGAAATTTTCTTGAAAAAGAAATGGACCAACTAACACTTATTTGTGGCGAAAAAAAACTATTTCAATCTGTAAACTTTATACATTTTGTAAATTTTTATGGATAAAAAAACACTAATTTACAAAAAGGAGAGATTTTATCCTGTCTATTGCACAAGTTTTGAAAATGTTCATAAAAAAAAAGAGAAACTAACACTTATTTACTCGAAGAAACAATTTCAGTCTGTTTACTACAAGCATTTAAAAAGAATGTTCAATTCAAATTTCAATCAAATAATTGTGCCAACATTGTAAATTTTTATGAAAAAGAGGAACTATGGTAAATATGTTTACTATAGTTTTAGTATATGTTTATGTTTAGTATAGTTTAGTTATAGTTATAGTATATGTTTACTATAGTACTATAGTTTTTAGTTATTTACAGAAGGAAACTATTCCTTTAATTTACATTTTAATTAACTTTTTTTTCTTTTATAAATGCTTTATAAAGGAAAATATATAGAAAGTCAAATTTTAAAAAAAGGAAATTAAGGAAAGTGCAGAGCGTATGGAATCTCATTTAAATATTTATATACTTTTTGACCAATTTCGAAACATTTTTTGACCGATTTTCTTCCCGAAACAGTTTTAAATAATATAATTCATTTGGTTTTGTTTCAACTGGAAAAAAGCTGTTTACTGAGCCTCTCATAGTTAGAGAGATATAATGTAAAAGCATCTTGAGCGTGTGCTTTATATTGATTTTACTTCTGCTATTCCACAATCACGGCAAATCAGATATATTTTTAGAATCCTCATTTAACTAAAAAAACATGGAGAAAAATAAGCATATTTGGATTGCATATCAATGTTTGAGGAAGAAAATTAACAATGCTTAAAATCAGGCGAATCGTAAAGGAAAGTGGCGTTTTAAAAATAACATTTTCACTCCAAAGCTTAGAGTTTATGCCATCGTTACAAGAGTAGTATTTTTCTTCTGTAAAATTGTTTTATTGCACACTGTTTTTTCTTTTTTAACATTCCGAATGATTTTAATTTGAAAAAAAAAACGAGCATGAAGCCGAAGTTGAAACAAATAAATATCCGAAAGATAGCAACTTATTCATTTTATTTACTGAACGTTTCTAAAATTTCCAGTTCAGTTAAAATCTAGATACCTGATAGTATCTACAAGACTTGTAAAAATATTATGAAGGATAATGTTTATTTTTGTTTGAATACTTTGAAGTGTTGTTTTATCACCTTAATAAAAGTGACACTTATTCAGAAGGTTAGCAAATATTTTATTCACCATAGCTGTTCTATTTTTCATCCAGACTGTTGCCATCAAACATGTAAGGAATAATTTATAATCATCTTGCTTAATCGATTCATCATCGATTAAGAATAATACAGCAGAGTATCCTAATAGATGAAGGTTGACATGGTCGATAATAAAAATCTCCTTACAATGGTGACCCGGACGTGATATGACCTTGCCAACAGTGACGGATGATCCACCTTAAACAGTTAATTTGCTTAAAAATATAATGCTCAAGGAAAAAAAAATCCGGTGAAGTAAATAAAGTCTTCCGGTTGATTAACAATTTTGAGGAAAAAATAATAATGAGCGAAATGCTGTTAACAAAAAATGACGAAAAAAAAGATAATGAGCTAAATGCTATAAATAAAAAATGAAAAAAAAAACAGCATAAATCAACTAGTGATATCCGTTTATCGAATTCTGTCACAGATTAAATTCTAGAAGAAGATGGTAATGTTGCGTAACTACCACTATAAATATTAAATACCAATTCACTAGTATATAAGACATGTTAGTTTGATTCTATCTTGAGGAACTTTTTGATAGATGAAGGTTGATATGGTCGATAATAAAAATCTCCTTACAACTTTCTTAAAGAAAGACTTTAGCGTGGCTATAAAAATAGTTTCTTTAGTCTCGGGTTCAAGGTCAGAGAGCTGACTTTACATCGTAAAGGTCCAGGATTCAAATCCCGGACAATGTATGGATGAACTTTTCTGTGCTCACTGTGGGAGCAATCTTGATCCATATAATATGGTGCCCCTGAAAGATTGGTCAACAAATCTGTCCGACTTATACTTGAATGACTATTTTCATACGGGTGGCCATTGGAAAAAATGGTCTCTAGTTCTATGAAACCCTATCTTTTTCTGCTCTATATATTTTATTTAAAACTGAGAGGATAATCATAATGTTAAAATTTTTCATTGTGTAAGTTATTTTTTTCATAATCGATTAATAATTTAATGTTAGAGAGTTAATTGAAACAATAAAGTACTTATTTTGCGCTGAATTAAATTTTTAATGAAGGAGTTTAATTTAAAAAAAAAAAAAAAAAAGTTTATGCATAGACTATTTTTAATTGAGAAAATCCTTTACTATCTTTTGAAGGTATTCGTAGTTATTCACTGAGAAAAGAAGTATGGATAAAATTAGCAGAAAGTTCTAAAATTTACCTTGCTTTAGGCTTTATCAGAACATCAAAAAGCACGGAAAAGTTTAGCTAAGTGATTTGATAATGATTTTTTTAAAATTAACAATAAAATATCGTATATGATGTGTGTTAGTTTTGGTAAAAGTGACCAAATACCATAATTTTATCATGATCATTAGAATGACATAAAGACAATTACTTTTCAGTTTTCTATTTTTACTGTATGTGTTGTTATAGGAACTATGATTTTGAGTTCCAGAATTTTCGGTAAACCGTTAAAATGTGAGCGGAAACCGCAACCGCGTGAATGGTTTAAATACCGTATATTTCTCTTTATTATCTGAATTAGTTTTTTTTTCTTTTTCTGGAGGTGTATTTAACAAACAATGCTGTAATTTTATCAGAATTTTTCCCGTGAGAGATTGCTGATCCACTTTGCTGATTAGTGAAAGGGTTGCTTGTTCACCAAGCGTGTTTATCTATGAGGATGATTTAAGATCACTGTCTAGATCAAACAAAGAACGTTTGAATCTGCTTCGTTTAAATTTTTTAATAGCTTTCTTAAAACTAAAATCTTATAAAATATCAACATTTGCTTAATATAGTATATTTGCTTAATTAATATGAAACTGATTTACATTTGCTAATACTTGATTATTTTACTATTAAAGTATAAGTTCACATTTTCTGTTACTTATGGTGCTTGCACGAAGAAAACAAAATTCTGATCGTTCTTTTGTACTCTATCGTAAAAATATTTCTGGTAAAAACACTCAACTTAATTCTGGTAATAAAACCAAAATATTAGGTTTAGGTTAGGAATTTGAAGCATTCATATGGTAACAGTTTCTATTCTTATCGTAAAATTATACCCGAAATTCTGGTTTACAAAATTATACATTTTATTATCATACATTTTGTAAAAATACAAATGCAAAACTGAAACGTAAATTGAACCGAATGCGTGGTTTTTGTGTCATGGTATAAGGATAAAATTAGCAACTTTTATCGAATTTCCACACATATAGTACCTTTTTATGTAACATGGAAATAATATTTTTGGTCATTAAAGGAAATTTTGAGTACATTAGGGTTAAACTCTAAATTTTTGCATAAAGTCTTTTCATGTGCTTTAGAAACGCATATATAAAAATTTTTTTAGTCATCAATATAAATAGAACTTATTTTAACAAATGAATATTATGCAATTTTCTATATAATTTATAATGTGTACACAAAAATTATCTCAATTATTAAGCAGATATTGAAAGACACTTATTTTTAAATGTTATTGAAAGACGTTGCGAGATCTAAACACGATAAAAACAATAATATAATTTTAGTCTAAAGGTTGTTTTCAATAAAAAAAGATTACAAGCTTATCTCTAAATTAAAAAAAAAATAATTATCAGTTCAAATGTGGATAATTTACTATGGCGTGTTGGTCATGTAAGATGTTTGTCTACCAGTGAAATTTAATCTATCAGTGTAAAGTAAATACTTATTTAGTATTACTGAAAGCAAAAAAATGCTCCAAAACTCTATTTAATAACTCCTTTATTTCCAAAGTAGTTGAAAATGAAATTTATTCTTTTAAAACTGCTACCTGGTAAGCTTTTAATGGAATAAAACACATAAAATGTCAATATTCAAAGTGTTTTAATATATTTAGAACAGGGATCATATTCGTTTAAAGGTGGTAAATAATTCACATCGTTATATAGTTTAGAGATATACAATGTTTACTTTTAAAACATGCACTTACTTACCATAAAATTACTTATCAGTTGTAGTCGCAATTTGATGTCCCCAAGGAATGCATGCATAAACTTTGAGACAACAATCGGGAATAAATTCGGGGAGCTATTTGCGTGCATAATTCTTATTAAATAGATTGGCCTTTTCATGCCGAATATAATAATTATTGACGAAGTCTTCCTTAGTTAGATACAGTCATTACAATAACGAAGTGATAGTTTCAGCAAACATCAATCCGAAACCACGAAGTCTGAAGTGTTAATGCTTAATGGGTTTACAGATACCATTGCGTGCCAAGTAAAATTTAATCTACTTAAAAGTAGTCATTTATCTACATGTTTGTACAAAGTCTGAGACAGTAGTATAAATCTTATTTGAAATTAATGGAATTCTTAGAATTTTGCGACAATCTATATTTGACCTTTTGCGTTTCATCATAAATCGCGAAGGAAGAATTTAAATTTTTTAAATCAGGTGAAATAGTGGATGAAACAAATTCATTGACAATAGTCGTGTATTAAATCATTTTTTTTTATAACCTCAGCTCATTTGTATCTCAAAAACCATAATTTAAACGCTTTGTTGAAATATGTAAGATCAATCTTAATTGAGTGAAGAAAAATACAAAGGAATCTTATAATGAATTCTCTGCATTTTTTAGCTATTATGATGCATGTTTTAATTTACATTATTTAAACCAATGAAAACTTGGTACAGACGTTCAAACTCAGAACTCTATCGGGTCCTTAGAGAGCCTGATGTTGTCAAGTATGTAAAAATTCAAAGAATTAAATGGGCTGGTCACATCATTCGAATGAACAGAGAGCGTTCGACAAACATAATCTTTTCGGCTCAGCCCATCGGATCAAGGCCCAGAGGTCGACCAAAGCTGAGATGGGCCGACTGCGTGGAAAGAGACATTTCAGTCTTAAAAGTCTCAAACTGGAAGACAACTGCCAGGCAGAGGCAGGCCTGGAGGAAGTTGATTGAGAAGGCCAGGGCCCACCCGGGGCTGTCGTGCCATTGAGGAAGGAAGGAAACCAATGAAAAAAAGGTTTTAAATAAGGTGTTTGGCATTAAAAATTTACAAAACTGTGTTTTCAATACTTTTGATTCAATTTACCGTCAAAAGCTAAAATAAATCTTATTTTAATTGGATATTAGTTTTGAAATTTTTCCACAATGTAAATTGTTTCCCCTGTAAAAGTTTATAAATCTTTAAATATGCATCTAAAAACGACTATTGCTTAACAATTCAAATAAGGTAATTTCAAACAAAAATAAGAACTGAAAGAATTTATATTTTATTATGTCTGTATTTTTATTTTATAATGATATTAGACTTAGAAATTTGTATTTTTTATTACTAATAACTTCTATCGTACAGTGATGAATTAGCTATATTTGTTACAAATAAGTTATAATAATTTAAGCATATGAAAATTTACAGAAATTAAAAGCGTTTGATAGATTTTTATTCGTTAAATATTATAAGAAATGCCTATAAAGGCTAAATAGTTGATAATAAAGTTAAATGCTAGTCAATAAAAATATTGAATAAAATAGGAACTGGTAAATACATTCAGCTTTACTTCATTGTAACTCCAAGACTTTAATAATAATGATAATACATACATACAATAACAATAATTATAATAATAATAAACAGATCAATATTACTTATTGCAAATAATGCATTTTTCTAGTTTAAATAGAAGAATTTAAATGTCTTACTAGTTTCATTCTAAATAACTTGTGTTCAGAGCTTTGGAAGCGATAAAATACTTCCCAAGAAAGACTTATTAAGCATTGTTAATTGTTACGAGATTTCCATATACATAGTTGAGCACGTTGTTATCTGAGATAATTAGCATATATTGTCAATCGATTACATCTAACCTTTTCATTTTACCCACTAAAAGTATCTTTGAGTGCTTTATCGAACCCTCATGGAATCGTTATATGATTAATGAGCTGACTAGCACAGTTTTAACATGAATTTCGTTTCGTTTCTTTACTAACAAAGTTTTAAATTAATACAATAAAAGAAGAAATGAGAGTCATTAATTTTAGCCGTTCTAAACAGAAATATATTCGCTACATAATGGGTTATCTGTTTACTGCGCACATGCGTTACATTTTAATGAAAAAGAAAATGGCAAACTAACACTTATACGCAGGAAGAAACAATCTCAATCTTTTAAGTGCACAGTTTTTGTAAATCTTTATGATATAAAAAGTAACACTAATTTACTGAAATAATTTTTTTCACTCCATTTATTGCATAAATTTTACAATTTGCTTTGTGAAAACGAAAAGAGAAACTAACAGTTATTTACAGGAAGAATTATTTTTAATCTGTTAATTGCATAAATTTTGTAAATTTTCTATGAGAAGTGGATGAGAAACTATCAGTTATTTATGGAGGAGACAGTTTTAATCAGTTAATTGACTGCCAATTGTTAATTTTTATGAAAAAGATTAACTTTAACGTATTTTGCAGAAAGAAACATTTTTTAATTGACTGTTTTCCTTCTATAAAAATTTAAACTATTTAGAAAAATTTAAAGGAAAGTGTGGTTACTTCTAAATATTTTTAAATATATTAAGTGTAACATAAACAAGTAGACAATCTTTGTACACAGCAAAAAATTTCCAATTGGGCAGGATTATCGTAAAAAAATTTACTGTTGGTTGAGGTCAAGTAATTTGACGTTGATTATGATATAGAAAATCAAATTGTCTGTGTTAAAGTGGATTAAGGAACTACGTGATGTAGTACAATGCTGCCATCTATTGAAGAGTGAGGGAATTGCATGTTCATCCGGCATGATCATCAATGTGGATGAATGAAAGACCCCCATCTGGGATTACACCAGGGACTTTTGGGTCTGTATCCGGATACTCTAACCAGCATTGACGTCCAATTAATCCTTAATACATCCTATCAAGGTAAAGGGCCGGGATAGCCGAGAAAAAAATTACATAAACTTTTCTCTCGGAAATTTTTTTATTGCCTCACATTTCGGGGAGAGGACTAGTAAAATGTCATATCTTTGTATTCTTTAGTATTTGTTTATATTTAAAAGAGAAAAAAAAAATCTAACAAATTAAATCTTTATGAATGGCTAAAACTTTTACCTGTTAATTGAGAAAAATTGCACTGTTTCACAAATAGAGATTTAATTTTAGAGCTAATTTCTATAGTTTTAAAGAATAATAATTTCATGTTGGCAAGTTCAAGAAATTTTCAATGCAGTTTTCTTTTTACATTGTATATAAAAAGTTTATCAGACTATTTTTGTTTTCCTTTAATGAAGTTGATTTGCATTTTTTAAAATTATAATCATGTGCATCATTTTCTAGTTTTTTTTATCAGATTAAATACGACATCAAAGTAATTAGTTGATAATATTTTTCGCATTAAAAGAGAATTTTTAATTAAAAATGTAAAAAAAAGATGAAAAACAAGTTCGATAGTTATCTTTCGAATTATGGTTAAAATGCGACAACATTAAAAAAATTACTCTTGTTACGAAAAAATACATATTGAACAATAATTTAAGAAGGAAAAACAGATAAATAAGCATAACTCTCATATAACACGTTAGAGAATCAAAGGACTTTGCTGTTTAAGTTTTGAATTCTTAAGTCAGGTGCTCTGAATTATACTATAAAATGTCTCATAATTATTTTACTTTATTAGTCCCATTTCAACACCGGTTTTGTTACAGATATTTTTTTCCTTTTTAAGATTAAATTTTATTTAATTCCCAAATTGCTAAGTATGTCAGATGAGCTGCAAAGTTTGGACAAGTAACTTGCTTTTATTTTCCTAATAAATTTTAAAGTTTTACTGCTTGGCAAATATTTATATAACAAAACGTCTAGGGTTTTTTATTTTGAATTCTGTGTCTCACTAATTTCACGAATTTAAGATTGTTTTTCTGACAGGTGTTAAATTTTTGCGTCCTTTGGGAAAATACTCAAAACAGATAATTTACCCCATTCAAATTTTACAAAACATTTATTTTAACGAGGAGAGAAAGTTAAAAAATGAATCTTTGCTTTTTTGGGGGTTTAAAAACACGAGATTTATTGAGTTTATTATAGAGTTTCAAAGCTAACTAGATTTGAGTATACTTTTTGGTTTCAAAAATTACGAGATATGTAGAGCTTATTTTTGAATTTCAAAACTAACGAGATTTACTGAGTATACTTTTGGGTTTAAAAAATTACGAGATATGTTGAGTATATTTTTGAGTTTAAAAAATTACGAAATTTACTGAGATTTACTGAAAATTATGAGATTTGTCGAGTTTGAGTGGAGAAGGCTCAGGGGGAAAAGATGACACTGAACTGTCATTGTGAAGTGATGGGCTTCAATCCCTGGTGGCGAAATGAAGCTGACCCAGCTTTAGACAGATGGGACACAGATCGTGAAAGTGCGGTCGGTCCACGCGTAGCCTCGTTGCTGACCACATAGTCACCATTAAGTTGTTGGTCACTGCGGAACCTCAACCTTCATGGACCCTTAGCCTTTAACGAGTGTTGTGGGAATGTTTTGTTTCTAATGAGTTTATTATGAATTATTTTTTAATTTTCTGTCTTCTATGAAAATATTTGTTGACATATGAATTTGTCTCATTTATTTGAAAGCAACTTTTATGAGTATGAAAATGAAGAGACTTAAAATTATAAAGTTATTGAAGAACTAATTACATAGAAGCATTTTATCATTGGCAAAATGTTTATAAGATTTAAGACAATATAATGTGATATTTGTTTAAGAAATTAATTTCTTCTTTAATACTAAATATGTATTTAATATTTAACACAATATTAATAAGAATATTTTTCGAAAAAAAAAGAAATTGATTGATAGCAAAAAATGTAGCAAAAATCAATTATCTAAAATAATCATTGCTTATTGCACTACACATATTTTATGTTTTAGAAAATGCAAACTAGTTAATCTATAATTTCTAAAATTATAACTTCAGTCCTTTATTAGTCCTTTTTGAAAAGACATTAAAAATCAAAACTTTTTTAAAGGGTTGTTAGGGGTCCTATAAATTTATACTATAGTTATTATTAAATATATATTGTAGAAATATACATTTTTTAAATTCACTTCGTTATTATATGGAGGTATTATTTGTATATATTATATGGAGAGTTCACCTGAAAAGTTACACAGTCAGACCGTAAAATTCGTGACTTTGCCCGTAATTATACTTAATATTTATATGAAAAATAACCACGAAATTTTTCCTCTAATTACTAAATTTCGAAAATGCTGAAAAAGGCAAATTTTTTTGCTGTATTAATTTTTTGAAGTACCTATTTTGAATTGCCTCTGTCAGGGTCACGTGATGTAATAACACGCATTTTCTGATGTTGCGAGCTAAAAGCTTGATATTATAGATATGATCATTTTTTTTTGTTTTGGGTTTAAACGATGGATGGAAAAAGAATAATAAAATGGTGAATTAGTTTTTGTAGAATTTTGCGTTATTTCTTTTGTAAAAGGTTACGACTGACAAATGTGCGGGGAAACCCCAATGGATTTCGAAATAAAAGATTGGTAGTTGTTTGTTCTATGAATTTCAAGTTGTTTGATGGAAGATAGTGAGTTATTTAGATTGTCTTGAAATTGGTTTAGGAAATGGCATTTTTTTTTTGTAAGAAGGTGCAGTTTAGAAAGTAGTAGGTGAAAAATGGCATTTTTAGGAAGAGCTTTAAAAGTAGATTTGAAGTGTTTGGCGGAAGAGTTAGGAGAAACGGCAACGGAAGACATGAGAGTTACCGAATTAAAGAAGATTATATTGGCAAGTACGGAGTACGAAGAGGAGTTTGTGAAGGAATTATTAAAAAGAATAGTTAGTGGAAGAGAAGAAATAAAGCGCCAACAAAAAGAAGATGAAATTAGGCGACAAGAATATGAAATTAAGCAACAGGAAAGGGAAGACGAATTAAAGCGGCGAGAACAGGAAAGGGAAGATGAATTAAAGAGGCGAGAACAGGAAAGGGAAGGTGAATTAAAGCGGCGAGAACAGGAAAGGGAAGATGAATTAAAGCGGCAAGAAAAGGAATATGAATTGGAGAGGTTGAAGATAGAAGCTTCATTGGTACATACTGGTACTATAGGAGAGACGAGCAGCTCTCGAAATGAAGAAGCAAGAGAACATGTACCTGGTGGATTGCAAAAATTAATGCGTACTTTTGATCCAAAAGAAGGTGATATAAGTTTTTATCTAATATTGTTTGAAAGACAAGCACGAAGAGTCCATATAAAAGAAGAAGATTGGGTAACGCATCTTGTTGGATTATTGCCTCTAGAAATGGCGAATTTAATTGCAAGGGAGCCTGAAGAAAAAGCAAATGATTATAAACATGTAAAATGTATGTTATTGAAAAGGTTTAAATTGAGCCCAGAAGCATTTAAAATAAAGTTTAAGAGACATTGTAAAGCGGCTGAGAGCACTTGGCGAGATTTTGGATTTGAATTGGCGAACTATTTTAACGAATGGGTTTCGGGACTAAAAATTAATGATTTCGACAGCCTGAAACAACTTGTCATTGTCGAACAGATAAAAGAACGAGTACCTGGAGACATACAAAATCATTTTATTGATGAGTGGAGTAGAATTTGCTCAGTTGACACACTTGCTGAGAAGTTAGATGAGTACGAGAATGCAAGGAAATATAACCAAACTACTAAATTCATTGCTTCTCAACCATATAGGAACTTATACCGGGAAAAACCAAACATGGTTAGTAGAAGATATCATACATTTGGTGAAGGATATAAACATGAGCATAACAACCATGGCAGAATTGATAAGCGGAGTTCTTCCCAAAATCCAGTCACATGTTTTAATTGTGGACGAGTAGGACACTTGGCACGATTTTGTCGAGATAATAAAGAGAGGAGAAGAAACATTGAAGGCAAAGTGGCCGAGGTTCAAGTATCGGAAGGGCAAGTATCCGAAGTTAAGGTACTCAGAAATGGAAATATCGAGAGCAAAGTAGTCACTGCAAGATTTAACGGTGAAGTCATGATAGGAAACAAAAAATGTAAAGGCGTTCAACCAAAAATAGCTGCCCTTAAGAAAGTTAGAATTTCATATAATGGAAATGAATACGAAGCTGTAGTAGATTCTGGTGCACAAATAAGTGTATTTAAAAACGATATAGTGGGTAAGGAAGTGGATTACAAAGGACATATAATACTACAACCTGCGTTTGGCGAAAGTCTAAAAGCTGAGTTAAAAGAAGTGGAAATCGCTTTGGTAACGGAAGGATATATTACGCCTATAATTAAAACGATGATAGCAGCCGTCAATGGGTTAAATGCTGACATTTTGTTGGATGCTGAAACTTATGAGGCATTATTAGAACAAAAAAGAGTATACAATCCCAGTTTTACTGCTGCTATGAAGCTAAGATCAGATTCCCGAAAGGAGCAGTTATATATGAGTGCAAGTGACGGAGAAGAGCAGCAGGAGCCAACAGTAGGTGAATGCGGTGATAAAAAGAATGGAAATGAAACCGAACGATTCAAGATACAACAACAAAGTTGCGATACTCTCCAAGAAGCATGGAAATTGGGGAAGCAAAATAAAGGAGGGTATGTGATACAAAATAATATACTATGCCATGAAGAGCTGTTGGACGGGAATAGAATACAACAATTAGTAATTCCCGAAATTAGAAAAGGTAAAATACTAGAAATTGCCCACGAGTCAGTATTCGGAGCACATCTAGGAGCTCGTAAAACAATTCAAAGAATTAAATTTTCCTTTTATTGGCCAGGGATGGTCAAGGAAATTAAAGCTTATTGTAGCTCATGTCATGGGTGCCAAGGTAGAAGAGTTGTTCGTTCAGTAGACAAAATTCCGATAACACCTGTGTCACGTCCTGAACTTCCATTCCAAGTGGTGAACGTAGATCTAATTGGTCCTCTAGATCCAGTATCAGCACAAGGACATAAATATATCCTTTGTTTGATGGACCAACATTCAAGATGGCCTGAAGCAGTCCCGCTCAAATCGTTAACGGCAAGGAATACATGTGAAGCACTGCTCGAAATATTCTGTAGGACAGGAATTCCAGAAGTAATCGTGGTGGATAATGCGACAAATTTTACGGCAAGTTTAACGCAAGAGTTTTTGAAGGTTTTAGGAGCTTGTCCGCGATTTTCAACGCCATACCATCCGGAAGGGAACGGATTGATTGAAAGATGGAACCAAACTTTCAAAAATATGCTACATCACATTATTAGAGAAGCAGGAAGAAATTGGCATCGACACATACCATTTGTACTATGGGCTTATCGAGAAGTTCCAAATGCAACTACAGGAGTACCACCTTTTCTGCTAATGTACGGGAGAGAACCGAAAGGCCCGTTATCTATATTGAAGTCAATTTGGGCCGGAGATATGTTTTTACCTTTGAATATGAAAGGATCAGCGGAGGAATATTTAAAAGAGTTAAAAGGAAAATTAGAAATAGCAACCGAAAAGGCAAGGTTAACAAGTGATGTGCAACAAAGTAATTATGCCAAATATTACAATAGAAGGAAAAAATACCGGGAATTTGCGCCAGGAGATCAAGTACTTGTGCTAATGCATGATTCATCCAATTCATTATATGCCAGATGGATAGGTCCAGTAAAGGTAATTAGAAGAGTGAAACCGAATTCGTATTATTTGCAAATGCCTGAAGGAAATTTAAGATTATTGCATGTTAACAAAATGAGAGAATACAAAGCGAGAATTCAAACAGTTGGAGTTGTCTATGATATTGATGATGAATTTGGTGAAATATACGAAACACCAACTCTTCCTACAGATGTGGAAAGCTATGAAGCATTGAAAGGATTAAATTTGGATTACTTACCCAAAATGCAACAACATCAATTGAAAGATCTTTTACATAGACGCAAAACGTTGTTTTCGGGGAAGATAAGGATAGCTAAAGTTGGGAAACATGCGATAAAGCTGAAAGCTGAGGAGGATACGATGAAACCAAAAACGTATAAGATACCAGAAAACTTAAAGGGGAAAGTGGATGCACAGATCAATGAATTGCTAGCGTTAGGACTGATTGAACCGGTGGTAAGTGAGATAGCACACCCGGTAGTATGTGTTCATAAGAAAGACGGAACAATCAGGTTATGCATTGATTTCAGAAGTTTGAATGCTCTTACCGTTCCGGATGCATATCCAATGCAAAATATGATGGAGTTGAATTTCTTAGTAGGAAAGAAGAAATTCATTACTGTGCTAGATATGTTGAAGGGATATTGGGCTATACCGATGGAGAACGGCAGCAAACACCTCACAGCATTCCGAACTCACCGAGGCCAGTACCAATGGAATGTATTACCCTTTGGATTAAGAAATGCTGCTGCAACCTACCAAAGAGCTATGTCTAAAGTGGTTCAGTCCATGTCTGATTTCACTTGTGCTTATATCGATGATTTAGCAGTATTTTCTGATACGTGGGAGGAACATTTGATTCATCTTGAAGAAGTTTTTAAGAGATTGGAATATTTTAATTTCTCCGTGAACTTGAGAAAGTGCGAATTTGCTAGACAAAAGGTTAAATACTTAGGACATATTATTGGTTCAGGAAAACATGCTCCTGACAAAGAACGAATAAGAGTAATACAGAAATTAGAGGCACCCAAAACCAAAAAACAACTGAGAAGTGCTTTGGGATTATGCAACTTTTACAGGCAGTATATTCCAAACTTCGCAAAGATTGCTCTTCCACTAACAGAGCTTACTAAAAAGAAAGTTCCTAATGAGATTCCTTGGAGCGAAGAAGCTGAGAAGGCATTCAAGGAATTGAAGACGTCGCTATGTAAGATCGCAGAGTTACAAGTCCCAGACATAGAGAAACCATACTACTTGCATACGGATGCATCTCAAAATGCGGTCGGATGTTGTTTAGGTCAGTTAGATGAAGAAGGAAATATTCGTCCCATAGCTTTCGGTAGCCAGAAGCTGAATTCAACTCAACAGAAATGGTCTACAATTGAAAGGGAAGCTTATGCTATTATTTGGGCTTTGCAGAGATTTGAAACCTTACTCTGTGGTGCTAAGATCATTTTATTAACTGATCATAATCCCCTAGTATTTCTGACGAGTGCGACACCCCAAAGCCCGAGGTTGCAGAGATGGGCGTTAGCCATTCAACGCCATGATATTGAGGCAAGTCACATCAAAGGATCGAAACTTAGTAATGCAGATGCATTGTCCAGACTTTAAATATAAACTAAAATAGGACTCTGAACATTTTTTCCTATTATTATTATTAGGTGATTAAAGTAAATACCTAGTGTTAAGTTAAACCTAAGATTCAGTGAATATTTGGGTGAATGTGAAACATAGTTTGTTTATGTGTAAAGTGTGACCCTTAAATTATTTGCCATATTCGATCTTTGGATCTAATATGACTCTGGGGGGAAGGTGTCAGGGTCACGTGATGTAATAACACGCATTTTCTGATGTTGCGAGCTAAAAGCTTGATATTATAGATATGATCATTTTTTTTTGTTTTGGGTTTAAACGATGGATGGAAAAAGAATAATAAAATGGTGAATTAGTTTTTGTAGAATTTTGCGTTATTTCTTTTGTAAAAGGTTACGACTGACAGCCTCTATTATCTAAATCACGCAATATCGAGCTGTGTCCATTTTTTTTTTGTGCACGCATTTTGAGCTGTGTCTTTCTGAAAAACGTAATTAGAGTTGTTCTAGAATAAAAAAGCTCACCGTTGATATCCTGTGTTTCTAGGACCACAGGAAAGCATATAGGATGTCCAACAATGAACCCCTTTAATATATATTTTTAGACTAATTATAAAAAATTAAATTAATTAAAATTAAATTTGGAACTGTGTCCGATTTTTAAACACACATTTTTCGCTGTTTATTTTTCTTAAACATGCACGTATAAAACCAGAAAGCTCAACAACGATATCATGCGGTTTTTATTACCACAAGAAAAATAATATTCAGGGTGTTTCATGAGGATCCTCTTTACTATATATATATATATATATATATATATATATATATATATATATATATATATATATATATATATATATATATATATATATATATATATATATATATATATATATATATAAATACAAAAATAATAAATATTTTTGTATTAATAAAAGAATTAAAACACTTTCGGTTTCATAAAATGTCTTTGTTAAAGAGTAAGCGTAGAGATATTCTATTTTGGGAATTCAAGGCTGAAAACATATCATTGAATAATAATTAGATTTATATTTCAAATGAGGAGTTATTTTTGGAATCTTGTCCCTCTTTCACTTCCATATTAGTAAGCATTAAATGATTTTCCATAATGCGTAGAGTTACAAAGGTACGTACGACTGGAACCTGTTTACATCAAAATCTGTAAGTATTTAATGCGAGAACGATTGTTTTCATGTCTCTTGCTGAATAACGTGTTCCAATAAACATCTACCGGAACAATCCACACCCCCTCCCTTGTGGAGTGGAGATGTGAACTGTTATAACCACCAGAATAACTCTTAATAAACCTTTTGATAATTTTTTATGTCTTTCGACTGCATCTCTAAAGATGAATACACCAATAATACAGGGATGTAGCCCTGTTATTATATATATACATATATATATATATATATATAATTCTTATCAAAAATTAAGACGAAAAATTATGCACCTTACTGATCACAAATTAATCTTTACAAAAACACTATCGAAATCTTAGAAGAAATCTAAATATAACAAAGGCAAGTGTACAAAGAATCAATGCATATTCGAATATTACTGCTGCTTCTAATAGCCAGTTTTCAACTAATTTTTCATCTTGCTATTTATCAAGTTTTGTTGTTTGTACATCAGTTATTCTCAACTGAGTTGTAATCAATAATGTGCATACTTTCTTTTCGTTATTTTGCGCTCATATTATTATTATATATTTAACGCCCGCATACTTATATTTTATTCAAATTGTAATTCAAGGAATGAAATTTATGAATTTAAAAATCTCATAAATTTTATCCCACATTATAAAACCACATTTTACTGTTAATTGTAGCAATTTTTTTCCCAAAGCACTTCCATAAATGTTTCCAAGATTTAGGCTTTCCCATACAGCAATAAACATGGTAAATTTTGCCATACTCTGGTATTTTTGAAAATTATTTTTCTTTTCTGCCCAGAGCTGCAATTAAAATCTTTGTACGACTCACAAGAGCACTCGAAAATATCATATTCTCTATATCCGGTGAGATTTCAAGCTTCAATAATTTCTTGATCACTAGAAACACATTTCTTTGTTATATTGATGCCAGAGGGGATTTACTAAACTAAAAATACATTGTTGATTTTCTTAATACGACTGCGACTTCATTTATTTGTGAAATTAAAATAGAAACACGTGCAGACATGAATTTATTAACAATTTGGGTCATGCAATATATTTATCTTATTTTGTGTTTCTCTTATGATTGTAGTGCATCGCAAATACTATCATTAAAAATCATGAATTTCATGACATGTTAATGTAATGGTGCTCCATCATAATATTTTTGATAACATTAAACTTGTTTCAATCATTAGAATAATTAAAATGCCACTTAACTCTTTTTAACTGCTATGTATTATGACTGAAATTTAGTTAAGACACTCTACAAATTACTTTACAAATTGTACGTAAGTACTCAACTTGTATTGATCTTTTTTTTGTATTTATGAAATAGAGAACTCTCAAGATTTATATTAAAAATTCTGAAATTTGGTATTCTTATTTAACACTACTTTTGGTCACTATTGAATTCAGAGGCTTAGAAGATTTTTTTTTTGTATTGCGCCCCAATTTTTCATCACCAAAAGTTCAGAATTTTTCAAAAGTTATGTTCAAAATGCTTTTCTTTTTTATTACAATTGAAACAGCTTCATTTTTTCTTTAGTTCATTTTAAAAAAATATATAGTTTTTAAAAATTTTCCTTATTTTATTATTGAGAATTTCACAAATCTGATTTTTCAATTTTTTTTGCTGTAAGAAAATAAAAATATTTGCTCTGTTACATTTTTACTGAAACTTCTTTTGAAGGTATTGTGAATTATAAAAAAGACAAACATTCCTTTTAATATTTTAAGACCGAAGTTCAAACCGAACAAAACAAACTTTTCTTTAATTAGATTACATCCGTACTTACAATACTCACGCTATTACAAAAACTAAAATCTACAAAAAGGTTTCCAGATTACTAAAAAAAAAACAAAATCCTTTTAATATTTTCTCCTAAAGTATAAATTTACTTTATTTCTAGCGAACCTTTATAGTTTTTATCAAAGTAGAAGCTGACGCTCTTGACTTTTTTACGATCAAGTCTTTCTAAGTTTTCTGTTCGCCGAAATCTTTTCAATGGATGTGCTTTTTTCAGTAACTGAGCCATCATTTCTCAGCATTTTTTTTCCTACAGAGTTTTCTTTGCAGGAGATTGTTCAGTGATCTCGGAGGGCTTTTCCAAATTATGTGATTTGTCTTCTTTTTTCTTAAGGTATGTCTTCTTTTTTCACTTGATATTACAAAAAACCTTTTCTTCGACAGTCTTTTGTAGTCTGGTTTTAGTTTCCATTTTAAGCTATCAAGACGGAAACTGTTGAAAAGGTTTTCGACGATAACGATGACAAAAGGATTTATTCAGTTTCCTTCTAAAATATAGATTGACTATCGTTATCATTTTAAGGATAACTATTTTGGATACTGAAAAGATTTATTTACGGGGTAAAATAGCAAGTATTTACTTTCTGAAAAGCATTTGCATGAAAGAGCTGTTTATTAAAATTCTTTAAAAATTGGAAATGTTTATTCTCTCTCATCACTATCGTAAAAAAGTTTCTATTTCGATCCTTTTTGCATCTAAATAGGTAATTAAGAATTCATACATAAATATGCAATATAGAAGGAGATTTATTCAATATTTTATTTTTTAAAACATGGTGAGTATATCGCTGTTAATTTGCTTCGAATATATTGCTTCTAAATGGGTAATTAATAATTCATAGATATATATACAATGGCCAATCCAGAAGTCCTAATTTTGAAGAATGTTAAAAGCGGTAGTCAAATAACGATATAAGGTAAACTTTTTTTTAAATTACGTGATTTGTTTTCTTTTTTTAAGGTATGTCTTCCTTTTTTCTCTTGATATTACAAAAAAAAACTTTTTTTCAAAAATCTTTTGTAGTATGGTTTTAGTTTCTATTTTAAGCAATCAAGACTGAAATTGGTCAGATTTATTTCAGGGGAAAAATAACAAGTATTTATTTTCTAAATGCTATTTGCATTACAGAGCTGTTTATTAAAATTCTTTAAAAATTAAAAATGTTTATTTGCTCTGATAACTATCGTAAAAAAAGTTTCTATCCCGAACCTTTTTGCATCTAAATAGGTAATTAAGAATTCATAGATAAATATGGTGGGAGATTTATTCAATATTTTAGTTTTTAAATCATGGTAAGTATATCACTGTTAATTACAGTCTAATTATATTTCTTCCGAATGGGTATTTAATAATTCTTAGATAATATATGCGATGGCCAATCAAAAAGTTTTAATTTCCTGTAGTGTTAAAAGCTGTAGACGAATGACAAGTTAAGGTAAACGTAATAAATTTTTAATTATGTGATCGTTTCTTATTTTTTTAAAGGTATGTCTCTCTTTTCACTTGATATTACAAAAAACCTTTTCTTCGACAATCTTTTCTGGTCTGGTTTTAGCTTTCATTTTAAGCTATCAAGACGAAATCTGTTGAAAAGGTTTTCAACAGTAATGATATAAAAAGGATTTATTCACTTTCCTTCAAAAATATAGATTGACTGCCGTTATTTTAAGGGTAACTACTTTAGATTTTAAAAATATTTATTTACCGGGAAAAAAGCAGTTATTTACTTTCCCAAATGCACTGGCACAAAAAAGCTGTTTATTAATATTCTTTGAAAATAGGAGATGAATATTCTTTCAACATTGTTTTGTAAAAGAAAATCATATTCTGAAACTTTTTGCATATAAATAAGTAATTATAAATTTGTAGATGAATACAAAATATAAAGGGAGGAACAATAAAGCTTCTTCAATAAGCAATAAAACTTCCTCAAATTACAAATTATTGTTCTTTGTTCGACAAACGCTGCCTTTTTAAAGATTTGATGACTAAATAAATGTCCTACACCTTTCGGTTGACTATAATTCCTATTTAGGAAAATTTAGATATTTACAGAAGTGTTAATCATTTATTATAAATCATTTATTTTAGTTATAAAGTTATAATCAATTATTTTAGTTATAAAGTTAAAAATGTATTTTCTACAAATTAAAAAAAAATCTATTTCAATTGCCACGCTGTTTTTAAAAGTTTAAGTTGTGCAAACATTTTCTACTGAATTTAAAAATTGGGCAACTCGGAATAACTTTTTATCTAATGATCGGATCTTGACGTTTTAGGATCTAATCTTAATTATTCGACAGGATGGCATCAAATATGCTTCTTAATTAGTGCAGACGATATTTTAAGTTACGAAATAAGTCACAAAAACGTACTTTCTTTGATTAAACATACCTTTTCTTCGACGGATTCAGATTTATGACCCCCAAAATACAGGGGGCAGCCGCAATATGATCTCCGAAGTTTGGTCAGGAGATTGGTTTGGACCCCTTAATGTTAATGTTAATTTTAATTTTTTCGCATTTAGTTTCGTAAGTGAATTTATATTTTTGCACAAAATTATGAAATTCGTTTATCCAAAAATAATTTCATGCAAAAAAAATGACAAAAAAAAAAAAGAGTTTTAAGGACACATTGCATTGATGAATAATTAATCTAAAATAAAGAATTACTTTCTTATTAAGCAGACATCAATAAATCCTGTAGTAATAAAAAGTACTCTGTAAATTCTTCAAAAGTTGTGCTCATGCTTAATACATATAAATTTTAATCGGAAAAAATACTTTTATAAAAGAACTTAACGTAATAAGTTTACAGTGGTAAAACACTAAATTAAGTTATACAGGGTGGTCCTAAAATATATGACAAAAATGTAAAGGTAGGTAGAGGGGATTTAAATAAGCATATTTCGGATAGGAATGTACGTGCGGTAATGGCACATTAAAGCACTAGCTTGTAAAGCAGTATGAATCAAAGGAAACTGAAAAGACAAGTAAAGACGTAAGAAAATTCGATTCCCTGCCGGCTCAAGGCGGCATTACCTCACACACAATCCTATACGAAATATGCTTATATAGGTCCCCTCTACCTACCTTTACATTTTTGACATATATTTTAGGACCACCCTGTATTTTGAAACGTATTACGAGCTAAATTACTATTTGTATTCATAAAACGTAATTATTTTAAATTTTTTTTACGCTTTTAAACTAGTTAGTTACGTTAAATAAGTTAATGATAATTTCATATCAGAATGGTATGTGAAAGCGTGGAGTATGTAGTTGAAAAACTATGTGTTTAAATGTTTATATGTTTTTATTAAAATATAATAAGTTTTTATATTGGTTATAGTTATGCTTTTGAAACGTGTTTCAATATATTCAATTCTTGCAAAATCAATTATAGTTAAAAAAATAAAAATCAAGTTATGTATTGCAAGGAAAACTGAATGATCGTTGTAAATGTTGACTCTCATTAATTGACTGAGACCCAGAAACATCAATTTTGATGACAAATAATACTAAGTTTAGAAATACTACAATATGAACAAACTAAACAAAAACACGTATTTATATTTTTGAACATATAGGCTTTTAAAATGTTTTTTCTATATACCCTAAATCTTGCTAAATCAGTTATAGTTGAAAATAAGGAAAATTAAGTTATATATTGAAGGAAAAATTCATTAAAAAATGCTTGATTGTGGTAAATATTGACTATCATGAGTTTAACTGAGACTAATAACATCATTTTTATGACAAATGAAAATTAATATAGAAATGCCACAATATCAAACGAAATGAAAGCATGTATTTATTTGTTTGTGGTTGCCTGTTTGAAGCGTTTTTTTTTATAAACCTAAATCTTTCAAATCAATTGCAGTAAGGAAAATTAAGTTACATATTGAAGTTTCTTCTCAATATGTATCTTTATTTCATATGATTCATCACGAAAAGTGCTTGACTGTGGTAAACGTTGACTGTCATGAGTTTAACTGAGACATAGAATGTCATATGTTGTAGCAAATGATACTAATTTTAGAAATGCAACAATAACTAAATTTACAAACAATAATGAACTATAATTGAAATATTTTCGTTTTCAGTATGTTTGTACATGCCTTTTGGGTTTGTTTATAATTGCGTGACATTGATTCATTTCGATTGAAGATTAACATTTATTTACCCAGTACAAAAGAGCGAATATTCAGCTAGTAAATAAATAAATAATATCTAAAAAAATTACCCTTACAGTTATATGTATCTATGTATCATAAATTCTTAAATCTTCTACTTTCCTAAAATAAATTAAAGGATTAAAATATATGCAAGTCATTTTTTTCTGGTAATGTTAATGAATTATTTTCTTTTCCAAACTAAACTAGAAAAGTCAAGAAGTTACTGTTAATGTGACATAAAAATCGAAACCTATTTCAGTAGGTTTTCAAGAGCAAAAAAAGAACAAAAAATTTTCTCAAAGGCATAAACCACATTTAAGGTTTATCGGATTGAACAGCTCTCGCATTATGAGTTATAGTTCGAAAACTGTCAAGGCATCGAAGGGAAAAAGAAGAAATATGATCCTGCAAAAGGACGGAACAAATTGTCAGATGCCACAACACAAACCTGACACCATGGTCCTGTAAAATCTTTTGTTTTCTGAGATCGCCTTCCAGCTGTCAAAAATAGAAGGAAAATGCTTCCGTCGTTTTGCCCAAAATGTCAAATATTTTCCAAAATGAAATTTCCTATCTTAGAATTTCCCAATTGGAACATGTGTTTTCTTTCTTCTTTTAATGTGATCTTTAGTCCCAGTAGTATCGATTAAGAATTGAGTGCTCACTTTATTAAAGTATTGTTGCTGTTTTTTGAAGGTTCTGTTGTTGCTTTTATTAAATATTTCTTTTACGAACAATATGCTATTTCATAACTGCTCTTAACTTACAACAGTTATTCATCACTGTTAAGTCAAGTTTAACCTATCCTTAGTCAGCGCCTTCTATGCTCACTCTAAAAATGGAGCAAATCGTCAATATGGGAAAAAAGTCACACTTTTGTACAAAAAAAGCGTTTGTGTTTAAATTTTTAATAATTAAAAACTGGCTCCAATACAGCATTATCTGGGCACATTAAAAGATTTCAAAAAACAGGAAATTAAGTCAATGATTTGGATAATTTTTACCTAGATGGAAAAATGTTGCAAAATTGACGGTTTTTAAAATATATTTTTTAAATTTTAAAATTATTTCAAATATTTTTTGATATATTTTTAATTTCTCATTTTTTTTAAATATTTATTTGCCCGCTCTAAAATCTGATTATTTTTCATAAGATGGCATGTGTAGTTTAAGATTATACTTTTGCTTAAAGTATAAGGTACTAAATATGTGGCTTTTTTTTTTCTTTGGCAAAAGATCTTTGGAAAAATATGTTTTCTAAGTTTTGTATTAAAAAAAGTCGTCCTTTAAATTTTTATTTTATTTTATTGGCATACATTTAAATCTAATATTTTTAAACAAAATTACGCCACAATTAATTAAATTCCTATTGTTAGTATTTTGTCGATATTTTATTTTATATCTGAAATGCTTATTTGAAAATACGTAGCTTTGAAACAATTGTAAGTTCAAATTTTCCGAACTGTTTTTAAATAGAAGTGTTTTTCACTGAAAAAGTTAGCTCCACTAATCAAATATCAATATTGAGATGTTTAACAGCATTTTTCGCATCTGAAATGTAAATTTAAAACTACAATTTAAGAAAAAATCCTATTTCGTTTCACAATATTTAAACAGAAGTTAGTAAGCCGATGGCTTTATTAGCATCATTATAATCTTTATTTAAAATTGAGGCATCAAATAATTTTGAAATTTTCTGGTAATCATAGCAACTTAATAATAGATTACAAAATGAAGTTAAGTTAATAATTCAATGATTTTACAACAAATATTTATTAAGGCTAACATAAAAATCAGACGTTGTATGATCATTTGATTATTTATATTTATTTTTTAAGATTGGCGTAATTATTACGTGAGATGTACTATGAAAAAAATACTACAAAAAAATCTAGTCTAATGTACTTGCCTATATAGAAAAATACTATATTTTTTATGCATAAACAAAAAAGACCTTGATGAAAACAAAACGTAATTACGGCTGTCTAGCAAATGGAATCTTTTGAAATATTTTTGGCGAAATGATTTGTGTTATTTTTATTTGCAGATCATTATCTTATGTAAAAAATTGAAAAGGAATATCACCGAACACCGCTCTTTAAATCTCTTTATCTATAGATAACATCAGTCAGATATGAAAAGAGGTAGCGATTAGCGAAGCTAATTTAATGTGTTACTGACCCACCACCCTAGTCATGTAACTCAGAGTAACTCTGGTATTACAAAAGGTAATAAAGATGCAACATACGCATTTAAACACGTTTGAAGAGTGTAATTATTCAGAATTTATAACAATGAATGGTGTAATAAATTTTCTGGATTCTGCTTTATGATCTAAACATACCTGAGCGTGTGCATTAATTGGAATTCTTAAATGGTGTTAAATTGATATAAATGATCCATAATTGCTAGATCCTTTGTTTTTTAATGTACTGTAATTAAAAATGATTTTATTGTTCAGTGAGAATAAGGAAAGTGCAATTTGCTAACCACGTACTCTTTGAGTTCAAAAGCATCTAAGTATGGATTGTATTTGTTAATTACCCTCTCTACTTCTTTTGTATATCAATCTGGAACAAATTCTAACAAATAACAATCACAAAAATATTATGCAAAATATAGATTTGAGATGCCAGTAGTATTTAAATTCCAATTATGAAAAACATGTATGTCAAATGCCGTGCATAAGAAATCTATTAGCGTGTTTAAATGTATTTAGAACAAAATTACTCGGAGCACAATAATTGTTTTTGGATTTAACATAGATAAATTACAATTTTTTTAATCTAAGGGTGATATTTGAATTTTATTCTAATTCTGATTTTTTGTTAAAAATTTAAATATGATTTCTAAAATAATGAACATTAAAAGTTGATTTTTGGAATCATAACACAAATGCAGAATAACATTAAAAAATGCAGAATTATGAAGTAAATAATTTAATACTTTGGGAAAACCTAAAAAATAATTTTATGTAATCCTTTTTCAAGTGTACTTTAAACAATATTTAAATTATTAAAACTATTATCAAAAGTATGCTTAATTTGTTTTTTAACTAATTTGTTGAAAATGAAATATCCCAAAACAGAATCAGAAATAAATTTAAAAGTTTTAATATTCAGACTGAGGTTGTTTTATCCTCCCTATTTAAGCATAAAACAAGTTGATAAATAAAAAAAAGTCGGAATACATTAATCATCCTATTATTGTATGAAGCATTAAATTTATACCAATTTCTGTTTTGAAAACATAATGTCTAACCATAATGTCTATATACACAATGTCTAACCATAATTTCTGTGTGCATAATGTCTTACCGTAATGTCTAATCATAATATCTAAACAGAATGTCTTTTAATTCATAAATGATGTAAAGAGTAGGTGCTCTTCTTCGAAATAACTGTTTGCAAATATTTTTATTTGAATATTGAAGGCCGAATTTTAAATTAAAAGAACAAAATTAATTTTAAAATACATTATTTCAACAATTTTACTAGATTTAATTTGTTTCAGAAATTTAGTCTAAGGTATAACACATATTTACTAAATGGAATAATACAAATTATAAAAGAAAATTCTAAAAATCTAAGACAAATACATTGCAATAACCATTTAAAATAATTAAAAAATACCTTTATTATATATAAAAATATGCATATCTCTTCAGTCCACAAACTGAAACTATTTACGAAGCGTAATTATTCCTTAATAATATATATATATTTCAAAGTATTGAAAAGTAAATAAATCGGAATAAGTTTATAGAATTGAAATATGTCACCTCGAATTCCAAAATCAGTAAATTTTAAACCAAAAACACTTAAATACTCGAATGCACTTAAATACACTTAAGTACTCAAAGTTTTATTTAACAAGTACGCCTTAATGATTGGAGAATACAATAAATGCAAAATTGTTCTAGTATTAGACAAAAATGTAATCACGTTAATCCTTTTATAAAGAATCGTTTTATATGTAATCTTATGGTTCAATTACAATATCTATATCCATAAATACTTTCTAACATTTCAATACGATTTTCTCACCTACACATTAAATTAAATAAACAAATTTAATATTTTCTTTCAAAGTAACTCAAATAATCGATATGTATCGAACAGATCATATAAAGTTGTAAAATTTAAAAATACGTTTTTTCCTAAAACCAAAATAGTCATAAAGTTCTGTTGCCTTCCGGTGTTGGGAGTTTTATTTCCCGTTCTCTGAATCGCATCGAGAGTAGTAAAGATTTGACGGAGCGGAGATTTTCGACAGAAGTCGATAATACCCCCGGGCCACAGATGGAAATGTTCAAGAAGTCGATAAATGTCTTGAGGTCAACAGTAGTTCCATGCAACGATTATTCACACTTTAAAGAAAATAAAAATAGTTACAGCGCTTAAAAATCAATGAAAGGGAACAGGTTGCGCGTTCAATATCAGTTTAAGGGTAAATTGGTTCGCTAAACTTTCAATTGGGTGTAATTTGTGTCTATGAAATCTGTCTTTTGGGACATTGAGATTAGACGGAAATTTTATCTGACATGGTTTTTAAAAATAGCAATTGTTTTAAATAAACGAAGAGAAATATGCAAGGTGAAAGATACAATCACATCAAAAGTGAGGTACACACGTTACTATGTTTTTCGATTTCTGTATGTATCGATTATTATTAAGAGTTTGCAGATATATTAACCCTTACTCTATTGATTATTTATCATCATTCATTCTTACGTAAAAATGTAGTAGAGCATTACTGTCTTAGTAAATTTTGTTTTAATCAGCTTTGTTTTGGAACAAATAAATGAATCATTTTTCAAATATGTGCTCAAATTTAATTTATCTTTATTCAGGTATCTATTATGTATATTATCAGAAACAAAACAGAATTATTATTAAAAGTAAAAACGAGGATAATTATCTAATGAAATAAAATTTGTAATTTTGCTGTCATGGATAACGATTGCAAAGTTTGAAATATACGCGTAGTGAGCTGATATTACATAATAACATTTTTTATTATTTAATGACATTAATACTCATTTTTATGAAAAATTTGCAGAATATTTCTATAACCTTAATTGAATCATATTTTGGCTCAAATTAAATCAAACCATCAAGTTAAATTAGGCCGTAAATTTTCTCAATTTGAATAGAAGTTTAGTGCAATCAAGTATAATAATGACAAATTTGCATGATAATGTTCCAACATATCGCCATATTATTGCAGCAAATGGCAATTGTGTTTTAGTACTTCCCAAAATTTTTAATTGGGTAGAGGCATTAATTATCGATCTTTTAATGAAGTATTTTGCTTATAAAAGTTTAAAAGTATGGGTGCACTACTACAGCAGTTTTAGTGTTTTCGTGCCAGAAAAAATCAAACGCTAGATCTTCGTATAGTGCGGACTAAGCATACAGAAAAAAAATCAGGTTAAATTACTGTGTATGGTAGTGACATTTCTGGTTAAAAAATTTCTAGTCATAAGAGCCACAATATGCGGTATTCGAATAATTTATTTGGTAATTTTGCCGGTTATATGGAAACAGTGCACTGGAAATTTTAGTTTTCAAAATAAAATGTTATTGCTAGTGACTTAGTAAAAAGATATAAAAATGAGAAGTAAATTTAATTGAAAAAGTGAATTTATTTTTTTAGGTTAATATAATTACCAAATATATTAACCGGTTAATAAAATTACTAAATTTTACTACATTTACCTAACTTTATCGCATATTATAAAACCATATTTTGTTGTTTATTTTACTAAAATCATTACCAAAGCATTTTGGTTTGAACTAACTTTTTGATGTTCTCATATAGAGTCAAAAACGCTATAAATCTTACAATATTACGGTACTTTTGACTATACTGTTTTTTTTTTCTCCGAGCACCATAATTTTCTACCAAATTTTCTACATTATACATAGTGTTCTACACTGTAATTTAATTTTCTACAACGTGTGCAATATCTAGTAGTAAATGAAAATAATTCTGTGATTTAATCGAAAATATAGCATTTTATATTCATTAAGTGTGACCTTAACCTTCGACTTAACCTTTTTAAAACAATGGTGAAGGGAATCCATTATATACTCTGTTTTGAGTAATATATGTGCAATACTAAGATTTTTATACTGCTTCATGGTAAAGATGCTGAAATAGATGAATTTTTATTCTAAAGCTGTTTAAATGACATCCCCAATGTCTCACTTAAAGTAAAAATAAATTTACATTTTTGAAATATGTAAACTAATTTTAAATTAAACTTCGTAGAATTATGTGGACTCATTATGGACCCTACTTCTATTCATAATTCAACTAATTTAATCTGCCAACCGTCCTGTGTAGGGGCTAGGGAACTGTCCTTGCACCAGAAAAGTTCTGGGTTCGAATCCCGGACAGGGCAAGGATGTTCGTTCCTTCTTTGTATTATCTGTCCTTACTGTGGGAGCAACGTTGGGCCACCTAATATGGTACCCCTGAAAGAGTGGACAACAAATCTGCCCTTCAGGTGCCTGTATGACCTAGGTCATTATCCAGGTGGGCATTGGAAAAAAAAACTAATCTAATCTACATTACTCTAATTCATTAATTTCTATTCATGTTTCTTCAAAATTGTTTTTAATAGATGTACTATTTCGTGATGTCGGTTAATAATCATATTATTCATTATTCCATGAAACATCATTAATCACAAGAGAATGAAAAGAATAATAGACAGATAACAAAATCGAAACAGTGTTTGAATGCATTGCGAACTGCACTTCAATCGAAGGTCCCCATTTAATAACAAAGCTCTTAATTTCGAAATATATTCCGGGTTGTAATGATATTTCTCGGTATGATAAAAAATAAGGTTACTAACACATAATGGGGAAAGCAACTATTAAAATGTTTTAAGGAATTATGAATAAAAAATTGTAGTGGTTTTCATCCCGGATCCCATTTTGTCATTCACATTAATTAACATAAATGCATGGTTTAATGCGAGTAATAAAATAACAGAAAACAAATGCATATTCATTTTACATATTTAATAAAGACAGTACAATGCTTGCATCAAAATCATAAATGACAATGAAATATTCTGGTGATAAATAAATAAAATTAATAGTGAAAGGGTAATAGTGAAAGGGTAACTGAACTTTTAAAAATAATTCCGTGATGATAAATTTTCTTTCCTAACTACCCATCTTTATCTATAACCATTTCTTATATATCCAATTTAGTTACAAGATAACTTCAAAAGAATTAAATAAATTTTAAGGAACAATTTATGTCACAATATTTTAAACCCCTTTTGTTTTCGGGTATTTCACGTACCGGAAGTATAAAACATTAGAGAAAGTATATGCTTCTGCATAAAAAAAAGCTCTTGTTTCACGTAGCGTGATCACTAACCGTATCTATAAAAATTGGTTTCAAAGTCGCCAATTTAAGATATAATAATCGCCAAGACAAGCCGCTTTTGTTTACTTGTCGGCGTTGTTTATTGGTGTGTTAGAAATGACGAATTAGGAATTGGACATGAGTAATAATCTTGGATTAGGCAGTTAGAACATCGTGGCTCAATTACAGAGTTGAGTCAATGCCCTACTAAAATGGTGCTAGAATTTAGTCTAAGATAGAGTATCGTTCAAAAGGTTCAACATTCCCTTCAGAATTCTGTTTTGACCAATGACCTACCAAAAATGAAGTAGCATGGGAATGTATGGAAGAAAAACAGAGACTCGTTGTCAAAAAGATTAGTTTTAAAGCAAAGGATTAACGTCAAGTTGGCAAGACAGGAGGAGGCAAAGAAGTCATTTGAAATCGAACAGCGGGAAGTAATATGTTTCCTGTGGTTATAATAAATGATTTGTTTGACAACCTAAAGGATATAGAAATTTTCATTTTTTAAAGAAACTTTCACTAAATAAATAAAAAATAATTTCTCCACTGTTGTGTCTCGCGCGTTAGGTGTATGAAAGTGATTAATGTTTTAGTCCCAAACTTTTTTGTAAGAATGTATTGACTCTTGAGATATATATGAAAAAAAAGTTTTATAGGAAGAAAATACTACATTGAATTGGTTTCTGAGGATACTTTTGCACCGTAAATTGCCCCTTTTATTGGTTAATTGACAATGAGATTGATTTAATACACTGATGGAATTTGTTTATTGATGGTTATTGATATATTATATATTTTTAAATTATTATTTTTATTTATTAATTTTATATGATTTATTTTAAAAGAGAAAACAGAAGTGACAGAGAATGCGTTCAGAAGTAGAAAGTATTAACAAAAAATAACAATCTGGGTGCTATATTATTCTCAATTTAAAATATATAATCCAAGCGCAAAGAATATGACAAAAATTTTATATTTTACAATATATTTTATAGAACGAAAAAAATTTTAATGCATTTTATAACTCAATATTATTATAAAAAATACATCTATTCATTTTTTATGATGCAATCATGTAGAATATGACAAAAATGAAATATTCTATAATATATTTTATAAAAAGAATACTATTTTAGTGCAATTTATCACACAATATTTTTATAAAAACCAGATTCACTCAATGTTTTTATACTACAAACATGTAGAGTACGACAGAAGCGATATATTTTACAATGCATTTTATAAAAATAACAATATTTTAATGAAATTTATAACACATTATTAAAAAAATATATTTATTCAGTGCTTTTAATAATGCAAAAATATAGAATATGACAAAAATAATATAGTTTACAAAATACCAATACCAATATTTTAATGCCTTTTCTAGCTCAATATTATTAAAAAAATACATTTACTCAGTTACTATATACAGCCAAAATATAGAATATTACAAAAAGGATATATTTTATAAAAATTTTGCTAAAACAACAAGATTTTAATGCATTTTATAACGCAATATTATTTTGAAAAATGCATCTATTCAGTTTTTTTAATGCTATTTATTCAGCTTTTTTTAAAATTCCATTTTGGTATAGTTACTGATATTATATCCTTTACGAAAACAAACTGCCACTAAAGTAATTGAAAATATTAAATTTCTCAGCCACAGGTCAGAAGTTTAACAGCTTTCTTGAGAAAATACATAAGATTTGGTTAAAAGATTAGAGAACGAGTGTTCAGGATGAAGTTAGGAAGAAAAGGAATCTGGTTAAAAATAAGATAATTTATTTCATAAATGTAGAAATACCTGCCATGTGTGAAGAATTCTAAGCACTTTTAATAAATATTATATTTTTTGAATTTCCATTTCATTAGTACAGACAGCTGAAAATTTAAGAAAATAAAAAAAATAAAGTATGTAAAGTAAGAAAACAATTTTCTAGTTTTGATAGATTTATAGTTTTAGAAAATAGATTAATATTTTTCTGCTTAATATCAAAACATTTTAAACTCTTTATAAAAATTACAAATTGGGATAGTATATTTATGATAAGTACAATATCAATATAAAGTTCTTATCAGTTTAAAGTAGATTAAAATGTTCATTAGTGTCAGGATCCTGATTCCTCTCCCACGCATTGGATTGACCCCTTGACCTGAGGGTCAGAGGGTGAAGGACACTGGAGGTGTCGTTCCCTACCTTGGGGGTGGAGCAAAGGACTTTTTCTGATGAAAAAGAATTTTGGAGAGGATATATTAGCTTTGAACGCCGAAGAGTAGAGTTGTAATTGAACGATGATAGATTTAGTATGAACAAAAAGAAAGGGAGCAGTTGCGCTCCAAAAACATTATACTCAACAGCTCATGTATCTATTTGTAACTTTTCTGTAAATAATTCTATAATCAAGAATTTAATAATAAATAAGCTATAATTGAAATAGTCCTTGGTCATCACTAAGAGGACATAAAAACGAACCAAGAGACAAAATTTGTGAGACATTTTGTCTCTTGGTTCGTTTTTATGTCCTCTTAGTGATGACCAAGGACTATTTCAATTATAGCTTATTTATTATTAAATTCTTGATTATAGAATTATTTACAGAAAAGTTACAAATAGATACATGAGCTGTTGAGTATAATGTTTTTGGAGCGCAACTGCTCCCTTTCTTTTTGTTCATACTAAATCTATCATCGTTCAATTACAACTCTACTCTTCGGCGTTCAAAGCTAATATATCCTCTCCAAAATTCTTTTTCATCAGAAAAAGTCATTTGCTCCACCCCCAAGGTAGGGGACGACACCTCCAGTGTCCTTCACCCTCTGACCCTCAGGTCAAGGGGTCAATCCAATGCGTGGGAGAGGAATCAGGATCCTGACAATTAGGATAATGAAAAGGTCATTATATTATTAACACAATTCACTTCTTAAATTATATATATGTTTATGATTTGTTACATTATCTTTATGATGTTTACACGTAATTGAAAATTTAGAAGCACATTAATAAATAAATGCAAATAAAAGAAAGTCTTATTTATTTTAACCAAACGTTTCATTTGTTTTTTTTTTTACATGAAATAAATTTTAAAATTTTATTTAAAAAAACAAACTGAAAATATGAGTATTGGTTTATTATAAATTATCATAATCTTAACCGAAATTTGTTTACACAGTTTAGTAATGGAACTTTAGTTTTTCTGAAAACAGAGAAATCGTTTAATAGTAAATCATTACTTATTTTCTAAATCAAATTTTCTTATGATATGTATGTAAGAAATTCAAATTTCTCATGGTAGTAGAAAGTTCCATAAATATTTCCATACTTTTTTTACATACTTTTTACCATTTCATACTTTTTTTAATGTAAGAAAATATGAAAAATAAGTATAATTAAATATAATTAAATAGAAATAAACATATATGTTTGACTTGACTAAAAAGCTACGAATTTAATGTTAATATTAAGTTAATTATTAAAGTGCAAGCAAAAGTTTCTTAATCATTTTATTTGCGTGGTCTTGGTACATTATAAATTTACGCGTATCTCATCTCATAAAGATACCTCTAAAATTACAATATCTTGTATTAATTCTGCCAATAATAATGCTTAAAAATGTATTGGCTCAAAACACGGGGACAGGGCCTTTACCACAGTTGAGTAATGCGCTTTTAAATATTTAGACATATAAATCATCTTTTTACTAGGGAAGCATAATAAATAGAAATAATACTTTAATAATATATTTCAAAGTGCCTCTTAGGTTAAGAACTCGATCAATACTCTTTTTTATCAAATTTAATTATCTCGTTACTGCAACTAGTTAAGACGAAAAGCAGATACACTTTTTTATACACAGCTTATCATGTTAGTTATCACTGCGCTCATTATTTAATTCTTCATTTTTTAAGTTTGATTTTTCGGCTCTTTCTAAGATGTAGCCAGTATCCAATTACGAAAAAGTTTGATAAAATGCAAATTAAAACTTCAGCAGGTTGAGTTTCAGCTGAGTAAAATGTAATTTTCTTCATTCCAATTTTTTTCTTTATGAATTCCTTCTTTTTTTTCGTGTTTACAGTGAAAGCTTTGTATCGAAAAACGCACAGCAAGCGAAGTTTACTGATAGTGAGAAAAACAACAAAAATTAGAGAAACCAAGCGTAATTATCTTGGTTTCTTTTTTTTAAATTTTATTTTGTGTCTTAAGAAGGAAGGAACAACTTTTTTATTTTACGGTTGATTAAAAAGGATTATTTTTAGTTGTTTATTATGTTTTCAAAATATATGGATAAAAAAAATTTAGGAAATATGAATATTTGTTTAGATTATAGCAAAACAATTTTTTATGCTTAGTTAATTAAATAGTGTTAAGATACTATAAAAAGTATTATAATATTTTCAAAAAGTTGTATATGAAATTACATAAGACTGAATTTTATGTAATGAGAAATACTACATGTACCATAAATAGTAAACAAAAGAAATGTTTTCATCTGATTTGTTTCCTATAATTTAAGTATTAAAACAAATCTTAATAGTTCAAAGAGTTGACGAGAAATATGTTTATTTATTAGAGCTAATTAATATGTAGGTTATGGATATTTAAGTTATAAGATTATACTATTAATTAAGCCAATAAGACGATAAAATTTGCTTTTTCTAAATACACTGATATTTTTTTCTGAATTTGAATTTTGATCATCAAACTTTGGGGGTAATCTCATTTTGAAAAGTAAAAATCTAATATTTCAGTCAGAAGAGTAAACGAAATTTTGAACATTTTAGTGTTAATTTCCCTTCTTGCGTACATCCTCATGTCTCAAAAACTTTTTAAGGGATTCAAAAAAACTTTCGCACGCAATAAGCAATTTTTAATATTTATGTATGGTTTTTTTTGTAAGCAAGGTCAAGAAAAATTTGAATAGTAAAGATAGAAAATTTTTACATGCACTTTTTAAATAACAAAAAAAAAAAATCAAAATTTCGATTTTTTCTGACACAAATGGTCGTATATTTTCTGAGTTAAAAATTTCACAAATTCATTCATTTTTTTCACGAATTTTTTAACATATTTTGTGATTAACGAGAAGCAATAGTAGTCACAATGATTTTGAAGTGCAGGAATCAGGGGATATAAAACTACACATTTCATACGATTAAAGTAATACCAGACAAACAATTTATTTTAATGCAGGATCTAAACTAAAACATATTTTGTGATGGTAGTTACAATGTATAGTACTTGCATTGATTTTAAAACGCAGGGGGCAGAAAATTACAAACTTCAAACAATTAAAATTAAAATCAAATTATTTTAATCCTAATAATACCAGACAAATAATTTATTTAATTGCAGGATGTAAGCTGAGACAGCATTAATTAAAGTCAATGAAAGCAATGCATAGTATCAAAAACTATGCTTATGACAATTAACTGTTTTTTTTTTTTGGTTTTTTTTTTGATAAATTGTACATTAATTGTTATACCTACGGTGAAATAGTTTGAACTTGTTTCAAGAAACTGTAAAGTGATCTGTTGTCTTCAGCTATTACAATGTAACTAATAAGTCAAAACATTCAGGAAAATTGCTTTTGGAATAGGAACAACGATCAAACGATGGATTTTATTTTCCTTCTAACCAAACATCGAAAATCCAGAAATTAAAATATTTATCTATCTATATCTAGTATCGTTTTACTTTCCAATTACAAAGAAAAATAACACACAGAAAATTGAAATAAAAAGCAGCATCAAATAGGTTGAAGGAAAATTTCCATTAGCTTGAAGCGGCTGCAAAAGTTTTCTTCTTTTGTACTCAAAAAGCCATCCAGGGCTCAGATTCGTTGCACGATTTGCATCCAAATGTTCAGCTACTCCGTTGAATTGCCTTAAATAATTGCGGTCTCTAAGCCATTCCAGAGAGAAGAGAAAAGAATAACGTGTGAGATTTACTTCTTGTGAGATATCCGTTCAGTTTAATGTTCATTGTAAAAGACAATAAAACACAAAATTTTTCCGAAATCGATCAAAAAATTTCTGAGTTCAAAAGTTTCAATGAGTTTTTAAATTTTCAGAACTATTCGACCTATTTTGTTTCTGAAAAAAATTGCGAAACAGTTCCTAGAGGGAGAGCATCTAGTCGTCTTGACTAACCAACTTCGTTTCAAGTAAATGAAAACCAAATTAATTTATATCAACCCATATTATCTAAACTATTTGCCTGAATATTTAATCTAAATAAAACCAACATGGGAAAAATCCAATAAAAGCAATGCATAGTATAAAAACCTATTTTTGAGACAAACAATTTATTTTTGTCTAATCTACAGTGAAATTACTTGAATTCATTCCGAAACAGAGTGAGTTTAACTATTCTCTTTAGCTTCGATATCTGTAACTAAAAAAGCGAAACATTTAGGAAAATTGCTTTTGCAATCGGAACAAAGATCAAACGCCGGATTTCATTTTCATTCCAACCAAACTTCGAGCAAAACCAAAAATAAAAAGAAAAGTGAAATCGAAAAAGAATTGTTAGCTGGTATCCTTTTATTTTCCAAATAGATAAAAAAAACCAGATTGGAAAAAAAAAACAGAAAATAGAAATAAAAACAGCATCAAATAGGTTGAAGAATAGTTTCCATTAGCCTGAAACGGCCGCGATAGTTTTCTCCTTTTGTGCTCAAGAAGCCATCCGGGGCTCAGTTTTGTTCCACGATTTACGGCTAAATGTTGAGCTACTCCGTCGAATTACTTTAGATAATTGAGGTCTTTAAGCCAACCCCAGAGCGAAGAGAAAAGGATGACGTGTGAGAATTACTCCCTGTGAGATATCCGTCCAAATTCACGCAGGAAGAATTAGGGGCCCATGGAATAATATCTTCCAGAGGCCATGTTCAACTTCCCTTTGGCTGAAAGGTGATTTGTTTTACTTCCTTCTTCCTTTATTTTTTTTAAAAAGAGAGAAAGGAACCCCGAAGCAAAGATTTTTTCTGCAAAGAAGTACTTAGTTCTCAGAAATGGGAAGTCTAACACCAGTATAAATCAGACTTAACAATTGAAAGTATGAAACTCATTTTGTATTAAACCGCAGATAGAAACAGCTTTTTTTTTGTACTATTAAATGACATTTTTATTGTTCTGTTGGCACTTTGGCATTGATTTTTGTCTTCTAAAAATTCGATGGGCAATAAATTGATAAGCCCTATCTTCAAACTTTCAAGAAGAGAAATTTTGGGAAAAATATGATTTCCATATAAGCGAATAGATGTTTTTCTTTATTTTGTTGTTATCTAGTTAAATAAAAAAAAATTTCATAGCCTTTGAAATACGCGTGCTTCCTTCCTGTATTGGTTTCAGCCTTCATAATGTATTATCTTAATACATGAATTATTAATAATTATTCTTATTCCGGAGCCATTCAGACTGTTGCAAAATGTTTTCAGAGAACAATAAAAAAGTTTCTATACTGTAAAATATTCCGCATCAAATTACAGTATAAAATTCTAGCACTCAAATTACTTCATGGCATAAAATTCATTTTTACGGGTTCCATGTTATAGAACAAAAAATATATACCATACTTTTTACAGTAATAATTACCGTGAAATCACTGAATCACTCTAATTAAATAAATATTACTGTAAAAACTATGGTAAAATATTTTACGGATGTTGCACTCTGATTATTTATCCGGTACTTAATTTCCTCTCAAATTTTTTTGCAGATTATCATTCATTATGAAGGCATCAGTCTTTTTTATAATTGCTAATTATGGTATAATTCATTGTCATTCATTCATTAAAGTAACATAAACCAATAAAAAAATCTTAGAGTCAATTAAAAAAATTAGTCCGAAGATTACGTTAAAGACGCATTTCTAAAATATCCTTTCAAAATGCGTATCACTAAAGTTACACAAAATGCTCAGTTTGACAGAGTTATTCCAAGATTTTGCAGCGCTTTATAGTTTAACAACTCTCATAAGAATCTAGATCTTCATATTATTGTAAGATCATCTAAATCAAGTCATATTATTGTAGGTAAAAGTAAGTGCTTAGCCCTTTTTAGCTCCTGAGAAACTCTTAAGTGAGCTATAATAAGATTTATTGAATTAAACGCTCAATATTGATTGATTTTAATTCTCTATCACATATTTGATTCAATTCGTATAATTATTTCTTTTAGTTTTTTTTACCACACACAATGATAATTGTAGACACAAGAGAATTTTCTTTAACCAAATTAAACCAATGTTGTCCAATGTTATTCCAATGTTATCCAATTGGTATCTACAAATTATTTAAGTTTGTAGTATGCATATTAAGTTTTTAGTATACATATTTATGTTTGTTGTATGTATTTTTGTAGTATGTATATACCTCTGTTGCACTTGACCAAATTATTCCCCTAACATCACGCGTAACTTGCAAAGTTTTGCTCAAAAATTTCGTTTTATGGAAAACGAGCAAAAAAATATTTGTACCTTTTTTTTAATTAATGTTTTACACAGGAATATAGTGAAGCATCTTTTCAAGCAACGATTAACATTTCTCTATGGATGTAATATAATCTTGAAGTAATATGTAGTATATAAGTACGAATATATTATTAAAGAAAAATGAAGCTGTGTTAAAATTAAGAAGTGGTAGTCTGGTAGTGGTCTGAAGAATCTGTCTGATTTTCAGTTGTTAAAAAACATTTGAAATACTTCTTTATTATACATTTGAAAGTAGTTCTTCAGACAAAGTTTACAAAAATAAAATCAGTTTTTTAAAAGACAAAAGAAGAACACGACGAGGCAATGAACTAACATGTTTTTTTACATATTTTTTTCCTAAACTTGTCAACTATTTCTAATGAAAAGATAACTATAACGGAATAAGAAAAAAACTGCCTTAGTTGAAGCACTTATAATGCGTAAGCGAGAGACATATTATGCTTTTCATATGACTGTGCCGAAATACAATTTTCAGCATTTCTTAAAATAAAATTAAAAAACAAATGCTGATAGCTGAAAAAAAAATTTGATAATGATATTATATAAACATTATTTTGAAATTTGTCTAGCCTGTCATGGTGTCTGGTTTTGTCACATTAAGTTTCCATTGTGTTATTTCTCGTTGCTTTTGCTATAAAGTATATATTTTTTCCCTTAAGAAATAATTGAAATTCATATCCATAATAATAAACATTACATCTGCCCCGTTTCTCATTGCAACGCAATTCTCTTGGATTATTAAATGTATCTTTGGAAATATTGCACTGAATTAAATTTTTTAAATTGGATTTCGAAAATAATAAAATTTTGTTCTTTTTCCATCATTAGAAGTACAGAATAAAATTTAAGAAATATATCCTCTCCAAATTTGATAATTTCGCATAACAGAGTTTGAAAATATAAATTTGTTTAAAAAATGTATTTAGAATTACGGAACCCGGATTACGAAATTACGGATTATGTTTGGACCCATTAATGCTAATTTTACTCTTTGCGTATTTCGCCGTATCTTTTGAAGCAAATTTGAAAAAAATTGCACACAATTATAAAATTCGTTTAGCCAAATATAATTTCATGCAAAAAATAATTTTCAGTAAATTTTTATTTCTTACTAATAATTATCTAGTAATAAATATTTATTTATTATTAATAATCGAAAAAATTTTGAATTGTGGGGTATACAATTGTTTTATACATCATTTTAAAGAATGTAATTTTAGATGGTTAAATTCAAAATTTGAGCAAAATCAGTTATTAAAATAATTGAGAAATCAAATTTCGAATATATGACATTTTTGGGATTCAATTTCTCAGAAACTTTTCGACCGATTATTAGATTAATATTTCTTTAGGTTGGCTTTTACTTTAGTGTTGTCCATTTCAGAGCAATGAGCATTAGGTTTTATTTGCATGATATCTGTAGCATAAAGCAGAAAAGACAGTGAATAAAGGACAAAAGAAAGTATAAAATGGACATACTATAGTTTCAGACATGCTACTGCAGTGTTTCCCAAAGTGTGGTACGCGTACCCCCACGGGTACGTGAACAGTTTAGCGGGGGTACGCGTTCTTATGTGAAATAACTTCCAACAAACGAAAATTTCACAAAATTTTATTTAAAAACAAAGCTAGCCATGAAAATTTACGATAACGTATTTTTCTATTGACTATTTTTTGCAGTGTTAACAGTTAATAATTAGGGGTGTCAACAGCCAGTTGTGATTTTTAACTTTTGAGCATTTTTTATAGTAAAAATTACATTCATTTTTTTTAGTGGTACACAGCGTTACGAAAAATTTAGAAGGGGTACACATAAGACATAAGTTTGGGAAACACTGTGCTACTGTGTCTAAACATAATATGATGGTAGAAAAAGGGAAGGTTCTTCCTTACAGAACCAAAACTATTGTATGTTTATTTCTTAGATTTCGTTTGTGCTTTATTCATGTTTTATTCTTTAGTCTACATACCACAAATTATATATTCTATCCTTTATGGAACTCCTTTAGAACTGTATCATGATTAAAAGAGATGTGAGTTATACAATTTTAAGATAATTGAAAGTGTCCAGAAAAAAAAACGTAGTAAAATCATCTAAATTGTTAATAATCGAAAATGCAGGTTAGTATCACAACTAAAGATGTGCTAACTACTCATACATTAAAGAACAAAATTATAAAAAGATTTTATAAAATACAAAAGTATGATGCATATTAAATTTTTAACCAGTGTTTGTATCATTATAAAATATAACAGGAAGGTATAGCTAAATCATAATACAATTATTGAAAATTGCATGCACTGTTGATATTAGAATGGGTGAAAAATAAACAATTCGTATACAGATGGAACAAAAGATTTCTAAGATACATATTTAAAAATACATATAAGGAAAAAAATAACAAATATGTGGAAAAAAAGTACACATATATGGAGTAATGTACAGAAGTAAAATTATTAAAATATGTTAAAATATTTATTAGTACAAAGTTTTTAATTTACAAATTTAATATTTATATTTAGAAAGATATGAATATTATAATGTTAAACATATTACAAACAAAACTTTTAAACAGATTAGCAGGATTTATTTGGAAAATTTCTTTAATTAGATAAAAAGAATTAGTTCGATCGTGTGTTCGATGGTATCTATATATTATATATTTAATAATTCTTATTATTTATATTAACTTCATCCCGTAAAAGTATTGTTTTATCATTTTGAAGAGAGAAACAAGCATAAAACTTACTAAAATTTTATTATTTCAATTCCATTTTTTACTGGGCGTTGACGTAAGTCAATCTTTCATAAAGAAAATAAAAAGTGGGAAAATTAGTTCATTATGTTTGCGATGATATCTAAACAAAATAATTTCAAAATACGACTTGCTTCAATCAAATTTTTCATTTGAAAATTATTTGTCGTCGTGAAAAAATTAAAAATAAAGTGATAAAATCTCAGAAGAAACTACACCAACCTCTAATATATAACGGAAACTTTTTTCCAAAGAAACTAAATATACTTTGTTCTCGTTGAAAGTGAGCAGCTTATTTGTCATAGAAAAAACTATTTTATTATTTAACTTTCAAATGACGTTTAAATTGCTTGGTAAAAATATCTTTATATATGTTATCATACATACTAATGAAAAAATTCAGAAATTAGTGATAAAATTCAGCAGTTTTATATTGAATCAACGTTAAAACTCCTGCAGAAAAAATTTATTTAACAATTAAACTTTTATTCAAGTATTGCATGTTAAAAAAAATCTCAATGATGTCAATTGGGAAAAAAAAAATCAGTTTATCAGATTAAGAAAAACAAAATAAAGGTTACATAATTATTGTATGTTTTATTTTGAATATACTACACTAATAATATACTGAAAACTAAAAACAAAAACATTGTTACAATGATGTTTGTTTTTATACTAAATATAAATTTAGAGAGCACAGATAATATTTACAGTATAAAATATGGTTTTATCTGCCATTCTTTCTAACTTTTGAAAAACTCTAATCTACTATTTTTTCTCTAGTTTAGAATTATTGATCTACCATCTATCTTTCAGACATTTAAAAATAAAGAAAATTAAGATTTAGATTTATATAGAATTACAATATGATGTAATAATAAATAATTACATATGACATGGAATAAATTTTTACAAATCTTTTATTCTATAGATCATTAATGGGAATTATTCTATTTTTATTATTGTAATTCTTATGATATTTCATACGATCCAAAAACAATAAATTTAATATTAATAAATAAATTTATAATTCATTATTATTAAATAAATTTATAATTTATAATTAATACATAAATTTATAATTTATAATTAATAAATTTATAATTACAAAAATTAAAAATAATATTTATGAATACTTAATTTCACTCAAATGTAAAAAAAAGCAAATATTTAGAATAATATAGAGTATTACTTAATATTTAGAAACGAAATATCATAAATTAAGTAAATTTTTCACCCTAACATTTTATTCTATATTAGAGTAGACGGATATTGATGATTTTACTTGCAATTTTTATTGTATTATTTAATACAAACCTCCAAATGCAATTAATTATAAATAAATATTTAAACATATGCCAAATTAATATAATATTTGATGATTCAGGGCACTCAAATAAAAAGTAAATCGTTATTTAAATTTAAATAAGTTAATAATTAGTTAAAATTAAATATCACAAATTAACAGAAAAATTATTTATGTTTTTATAATGCTTTAGGAAAATAGACGGAGTATTATGGTTTTATCCATTTTATGTTTATTCAAACCTACTTCTAAATTCAATGAAGTAAATGTTTTACGTTTTATTAAGTTGGAATACTGTAAATAAGGAATGAGGATTTCAAAATTAAATAAATGTTATACTGATAAGAAATGTATGGTTAAAACTATAACAATATGGTAAAATTTACCATTTTTCTTTATTTACCTTTTTAAATTTACACCAAAAATCTCGTTATTTTCAACAAAAAGCTCAGTAATTTTTGCCGAAGAGCTTTAGGTATGATTTTGGGAAAATTGACAATAAAATATGGTTTGATAATATGTGATAAAATTAGTTAATTTTATCATACGTCATTTTGTGGCATAAAAATCATTTATTCCTTTAAATTTACTTTCTAGTTATGTATTTCTTACAAAATGTGTAATAATAAGAACTGTAATTTTAAAAACCAGAATTCCCAATAAAAAATCGCTATATGTACGAAACAATTAGTAAATTAATGATTTAAATGCCTTATATTTCGTTTCTTTATTACCAGAATTAGGATTTCTTTTTACCAAAAAAGTCATTACCTACCGTACTGTAATTTTACCAAAATATTCTTCTCTCCGTATAAATTAAAATTATACCGTTAAATTAGTATTCCATTGTAAAATTCTTTTGTACCTAGTTATATTTTTTATGTTCTACTTTTGTATTTCTCTTTCAAAACTAAGTTTAAAAAATCTTTTATAAAAAAATAACAAAAAAGGGGAAAACTTTCTGGTAATAAGTACAGGCGATCGAAACATAAGAAACGTTTTAGTGGACTTAAGAGAAAAAAGCACCCCAAAGCAATAGTTCTAAGTTCTATAGATGTTCGAATCTATTGAAAAGATAAATGCTTTTGCTCATTACTTTGATATTCTTTTTCGCTTTTGTAATTCAATTGAGTACCATGGATTAGAAACGCTTTTAAGATCACTTCCTTTTTTAGTATGATTATTTTGCTTTATCACATTTTAGGCACAAAGTTTGGACATTATATTTAACAGTTTTCTTTATATTTAATTTTCACTTTATTTATTAAATTATACTAATTGTTTTTTACGAATACATAGTGTTCAATGCTTGACAAGAATAATTTCATTATATTCGAAAAATTTTTGAATATCTAAATTAAGTTAATTTCTTTTTTTAATTTTTTTTTATGGCGGGCACTTGGAACTATTGTACATTGGCCACAGAAAGTGCCAGAACTACTAAGAGTAAGAAATATAAAGTGAAATAATTTAAATCTTTGTGAAAGAATCTTTGTCAAATCATGCAGAACGGGTAACTTAAGAGAATTGATACTTGACTGGCTTGGATTACTCGATATAGAATGGAAAAAACGGTTGCTAACGTAAGAAATGTCACGTTTCAACAGCCAATCAGAATCGAGATACCCACACTACGCCACTTGCAGACATCCCTATCTTTCTTCTTTTGTCGGAGTGAGGACACCAATGCTTTTGTGGTATATTTTATAATGCAATTTTAATCATGGAAAAATTGAATATTCAAAATTTATTTATAAGGTATAAGAAAATATTAAATAATGCCAATATTGTAATGCCTTTAATGTAATATACCCTTCAAAATAAATAAATAAAATATTAGATTTCAAAATTCAAACTTTCGCGAATCCTCCATCGATTTCCAAAGAGATCACATTCTTTGAACTATCATGAGTGGCTTACCTCTTGCTGTGGTTTCCAAAAACTACTTGGAATCTTTATAAGAGTACTGCATGAAAATTACAGCATAAATGTGAATTTGATTAGCTTGATGAAGAAAAAGTATACATGTTCTTTCTTCATTTTGATATTTTCTATACCTTGATGATATCTCTTCCACTTCTTCTTAAATTTCCCATTAACTTCTGATGAGATCGCATCTTCGAACTATCTCGAGTGGCTTACCTCCTGTTGTGGTTTTCAAAAACTACTTGGAATCTTTATTAGAGTACTGCTTGCAAATTACAGTGTAAATTCGAATCTGAATAACATTATGAACCAAAAATACATATGTTCTCTCTTGATCTAGATATTTCTTAACCTATATTGATATCTATTCCACTTCTTTCTCGAATTCATCAGTTTCTAAAGAGATCAAGATCTTTTAACTATCTTTAATGGCCAGTCTTCTGGAGTGGTTTCCGAGAACTGTTTGGAGCTTTTATATGAACACTACATGCAAATTACAACATAAATGCGAATCTGAATAACATTATGAAGCAAAAATATATATGATTTTTCTTCTTCGTTATATTGTCTACTTCCTGATATCTCTTCCACTACTCTTTTGTATTCCAAATCATTTTCAAAAAAGATCATGTTCTTTAAACTATCTTGAATGGTCTGCCTTCCGGTGTGGTTTCCAGGAACAATTTAGAGTCTTCATGTGAGCATTGCGTGCAAATTACAGCATAAATGCTGCTTTGAATGACATTGTGAATCAAAAATATGTATGTTCTCATATGAAGCTAATATTAATGAGAGGGTTAATGAAATAAGGTAATGATAGAATAAATGTCAAATTAAGATCTTGTATTTAAGTATTGACCATACATCAAAATCTTGTTGACTGTCTGATTTCTATAATTATTTTCATATATTAATTTGATAAAAAAGAATGATCTAAGCATTATCGGTCATTAAAGTACGGAGAGTTTTTAAAATGAATCCGTCTTATTCAAAACGTAATTTGTTTAAAAAAAATTTAATTATTATTCTTCGTGAAAAAATTTCCTCAAACCATTGTAATAACATTTTTTTTATTTGATCAATAGTTTTTTTCTTGAGCAAAGGAGAGACTTTATTGGAACATTAAATTCTTTTATTTGTAAATAATTGTAAAAAATTCATCGGAAATCAGCCTTATTTATTTAATTAAAAATCGTCATTAACATATTAATGTCTATTTGCTCATTATAAATACATAGACACTTTGAAATAGTACTTAAATAATTAAAAAAAAAATTCTGTTATCGTGACATGACTGATATGTCGACTACATAAAACGTAACGGATTTTTAGTTTACATCATAGGTCAACTGTGTATTGTAAAATACAAAACTATGCATTTTATTTGTTGTCTATAAGTTTCTAAAACCGTTAATATGAACATTACCTCACTAACAATCATATTGACTAGGGTGTCAATCCAAGTAAGGAATTATCAATTTTTGCAAATTACCCAGGTAATAGGTGTATAAACGGTTTCCTTATTGTTTTGTCCAAAAGTTTGTTTTTCCAATTCGTTCAACTAATTTGCTGATTTTTTTATTGTATTTATTAAAATTTCATTTTAACGAATGCTTAGTAGGTAATGTGTAGTTTATCTAGGTAGTCTGCAGATTACATAGGCAATTTAAGAAATGGAACGAATTTTTGGCGCTGTGAAGGACCCCTCTAGCTAGTTGGCATAACAGCAAGATAATCTGCTGAGTAACTATTTCTGCACTTGAGTGATAACAAATGTATAAAACAAACGAGAAAAGAATGCAAATTATTATTTAACATAAACTTATAAAAAAGGAAATAATATTAATGGCAAGGTTGTTTGTTAGTCTAGAACTATTATTTATCCTTGTTAGTCTTTATATCTGGTGGTATTTGTTTGATTTAAAATTTCTAGAAAAAAATCTAAACAAATATAATATTTCGAAGCATACAATTTTTCGAATAAAATATTATACTTATTACGTTATTTATTTTTAAACAAAATAAAAACTTTCATTAGAAATTTAAGAATAAGAACAAAATAAAATAAATAAGTGAACTTAGGAAGAAAAAAAACACACCTTAGAGCAATATTTTCTTCTGATACTTTACTTTTTTCAAAAATATTCTTTTTTTCATCATCTACCTGAAGCAAGTACGTTAAAAATAAAAAGTATTTTTTGCTCATTACTTTACTTTGATGTTCTTCTTACTACTATTTCTCCTTTGGCGTAATTCGGTTGAAGTACTTGAGATTAAGAATGCTTGTGTTCTTCCTTAGTTTATTTCATTTTTCTAGTTTTTTTCCGTTTTTACTAGAATCTTGAGATCAGGAAGAGACATATGACAGCTTTCGTTCATCAATTTATATGTAGGTAACGGACGAATCTTCCCACTCGGCCGTCAGATAAAGTTTTTTTTTTCTCTTGTATTCATGTTGATGAGATTGTTTTGATAAATGACTGTTGGCGAAACATTGTTCGACCGACGCCAGAAAACTTATCTTCTTTAATATGTATACGGCGGGGTAATTTTTTATCTTTTGAACTTGTATGATTTGGTCAGTAACTTGTCTAGAATGTTTAGGAAAAGGAACATTACTTCTTTTGTTTTGTGCTGGCCTAAATTGGGATGTGTATTTTTTTAAAGTTAATTAATTTATTTGTGTTAAAGACAAACTTTATTATTAATAGTTTTCTGCCAAGAGAAAATAATGTTGAATGTCATGTGTTGCGGTATCAAATAAATTAATTACAGTACAAACAACGAAGTTTTTGTTTATGCATTTAATTACTCTTGGCGAGATAAATTGGATGTAACTTTTGTTGTTAACTATTCTATCTTCTCAATCTGATTGTTCTTTAGTAGTGTTTTGCTTTTGAAAAAAATAAAACTATTCTAAACATAAAATTATTGTTATTATTATCATTATTTATTTAATCATTATCATTATTTATTTAATCATTATCATTATTTATTTAATCATTATCATTATTTATTTAATCATTATCATTATTTATCATGTTATCATTATTATGTTATCATTACTTATTTCATCATTATTGAACAACTATGCCTTTTCAAGTATCGAATTTGAAGTAATAACGCCCATGATCCCTTCAAGTTTATTTTTCTTCAGAAAAGCAGATAATTTGATTTATCATCCTTCTTAAGTCCTTCCCGTTTGATTTTGTTCAACGTTGGATTTAATTGCCTAGAAAAAGTAATATTGAAAAAGTAATATTCTTTATTCTGATTAATGCTGTTGCTTTATTAAACAATTTTTTCATACTTGTAAAGAGCACCACCATTTTTCAGCAATCATGAATAAAATTTGGAAAACAAATTCCAGGATATATATACTATGAATTTAAAGACGAATACTACGAACCTAAATGTGTTTAAAAAATTTGCAAAACTTATTAAAAAGAAAAATACTACTAAAATGGTTGCTCTAATAAAGTTCAATAAAAAAATCTAATAAAAAATAAATAAATAAAAAGAGCCTTTAGGAAGGAAATAAGACATACGATAGAACCAAAACCATCTATTTAATTTTTATTAGCTCCTATTTATTCATATTTATTACATTTCTTATTCTCACAAGGCACTACAACCTGTTACAGGCCACGGCCATACCAAGTAGCATTAATTATGTTTATTTATTTTTTATAAGAAGTAAAGCATTTAACTAAGTATCATAAATTAATAGTATTAGCTACTTATAATTTCTTATGCCTAATCATATGTTACTTATTAGAGCAAAACATTTTTAATTAAAATAAAATTGCAAGGAATAAAATAATAAAACTTTTTTAAAAAAGGCAACAGGGAAAAAATAAAAGTAAAAATAATTAATTTTTCTTCACTATAATTACTCAAATATTAAATTTTTTTTTAATAAAATTTTTTTTTTTTAAAATAACTTTCAGATCACTATGTACTTTAGATTCTTCTGTAAATATTTAAATTTGAAATTGATTTATTTGTACAGCCTGTAAACCTACTTTTGCAACATCTAAAATACAGTACACTTTATAATGAGTATTGAAAAATATGCAAATGAGTAAAGCTCATTTTCCTTTTATATTTTTATCTCCTCGGGTGTAAATTTAAAGAAAATTTAAAAATTTATTTTGAGCCTCCCTGAAAATCATGTTTTAAAAAAATTACTGTGATGATGTATAGATCTTTATAATTAGAGTTTTTTGGAAATAACTTTTAAATAAATGTTTTAGGTAAATTGATGAATAAATCATAAGTATTTCCTTTTTAAATTTAATTAAAACGTTTTATAGTTCTATTCATACGATTCTGTGTTTAAAATTCTTTTTTTCAACTCATTCAAATTCTAAAGCAAAGCGTAAAAATATTTTAATTAAAACTATGGAACTTTTAATTAAAACTATCTGTTATATTCATGATTGAAAGGGATATTTAATTTATAAGATTTAAATCGGATGTTATATTATTATAAACTTAAAACGTTTCATTTTAGAATAAAATAAGTATTAAAAAACCAGTTATGTATCGTAGCATATAAGAAATAAAGGTGAATAATTGTGAGCATTGATATATATAAATTAGAAAATAAGCTTTTATATAAATTAGAAAACATTTTACATTTATTACGTTGAATTGATGCACTACAAACTTTATCATGATTAAAATATTAGTAATTAAGAATGAATCAGTAGTAAGATTTTAAGTAGTTTTTGTTTCTATCATAAATGTAATGAATTTCATATCCTTTTTATTACTTATCATAGATAGATTTCTTTTTGCGAAATTTAATTATGTTTGTCATAAGTCTTACTCTTTAAAATTTCATTTATACAGCAACTCATACAATTAGAATTTTTGTTTTTAAAAATTTCTGGTGCAAAATTTTATCATAATGTGAGCATAAAATTGTTTTGAACCTTATCATATGCATCAAAGTCAAATTAACGATTCATATATAAATTGCTATGTTATGTCTTACAAAAACTTATAAAAATATTACCTATTATAAATATAATTGATTTCGTAAAATGAAAATAGCCTTGTCAAAATGTTTACTCCCTTGAAAAGGTATTTTATGCTATGTTTTATATGAATCGAATTTCAAAGTGTGCAAAATTATATATTGTAAAATTTCTATAATCAGGAAGACATATATATATATATATATATATATATATATATATAAAAACAAATAAAAACTGATAAACATGTGTGATTAAAACTACTGAATGTAGTAAAGTTTTATGTTTCTTTCTTTATAGGAGAGCAAAGAAGCACGGTAAATTTTGCCTAAGTGACATGTTACTAATTTTCGTGAATTTATCAATATTTTTTATAGTATGCATAAAATTTTGTATATGTAGAAAAACCTAAAAATTTTATCATAAAATCTTGGCATGCGAACCACTAAATCGGTAAAAAAAAATTCAGTTTTGCATCTTTACTAATTGTGTGGTAATAAAAAGTATCATTTTGGAATACCGGAATTTCCAGTAAATCGTCACCCTATAAGCGCACGTCCTTATCATATGAATGGTTTATATACCATATATTTTAGTTGTATTACTATTACCAGGATGATCTTTACCATATAATACAGCAATTTACCATAGTTATTTTCGTGTATATATATATATATATTAAAGATTATTCGGGGCTTATATCTATATCGATAACAAAACTTAAAAATATTGTGACATAAATGTAATAGTTAAAGCAATTTATATTTCGAACAACAATTTATTGTAACCATAAACACTATATTATTTATTGACTGCGGGCTCCATGATTTCTCTATTCCCATAGCAGTGTCACTACACACACAGATGATGGAGTGTGTGTAGCCATGAATGAAAGAAAAACTATCTAAGAGCCGGGTGGTAAGAAAAATGGTTGACCCTAACCCGATTATTTTATTTTCATAAGCTTCAGGGAAGGATGACAGGCGCTGATGTGAATTGCTTGCTGAAGTTAATGCCATTGATTTTCCTTGTCATTATTTCTTCATCAATTTCTTAATCTCAAAGTAGTTCCTTAACTTCTGGAACATTGACAGCTTGGCTAATGTACTGGAAATATTTTTATTGTAAAAATTAAAAGTTATGTAAATGTCAGTTTTTCTTTTCTTTTGACGCCTCTTTGTCAAGATATTTTGAATTTTATTGTATCTAAGGCAAAGTTGCATTTTATATAAATATATATATATATATAATAAATAAATAAATACAAGAAAACACGAAGTTAATGAAAGTTAATGAAAACAATAGGTTTCATTTATTGCGCTTAAGCCGCAAGTAAACAGAACTCATTAGATAAGTTCAAAATGAAGATAAAACAAAGAAAATTATAGACATATGGGAAAAAAGGGGGGGAATAATAAGTAAGAAAATAACAAACAACAGTTTAAAAAAAAATGAAATTTTATTTAAAAAAAACCAGGAAGAAAAAAAAGATATAATCTTTTCATCAGCCCACACGATTATATCCGCGAAAAAGAGTGCTTTCTGATATATATATTGTATCAGTATAGCCAAAGCAAAATATATTAATACAATAGTGTGAGGAGCACTCAAAATTTTTTTTTACAAAAATTACAACAAATAAAATAGAACACTATATGTAAAAATAACACATAAAAACAGGAAATTAAATTAAATAAAAAGAAAAAACAGTATAAAACAAAATCTATAAAGCGAGTGGCAAAATCAGATGTACTTACATGAACGGGAAATTTTTCAAGAAATTTTTCAAGCTGATGAAAAAATTATATCTTTTATTTCTAGGTTTTTTTAAAAATTTCATCCTTTTTTTTTCTTTTTTTAATCAGTTGTTTGTTATTTTTTTCAATATTATCTCCCCCCCCCCCTTTTTTTTTCATATGCCTATAATTTTCCTTTTTTTTATCTTCATTTTGAACTTATCTAATGAGTTCTGTTTACTTGCAGCTTATGCGCAATAAATGAAACTTATTGTTTTTCTTAACTTTCTTCGTGTTTTCTTGTATTTATTTATTTTGTTGTATATATATATATAATTACACTCGTAAATAATCAGAATGTAAATAAAAACCTCTTAGATATGAAATGTTTGTGCCAATTATAATTAATATCTTTACAACTCTAGAGTTAAACTAATATTTTAACAAAAAAGAAAACGCTACTTCAGAATAACGTTTCATTAATCAAGCAATATAGGCTTGTTGCAAATGATTTAGGTTTGATACGCTCGTGGATTATGAAGTGTTTTAGGTTTTAATGGAATCGTGACAGTCTAAGGGGGATTCGCTTACTTTTCTGCATCGTCCGTAGTGCTAATAAAAATATTTTGAGTGTTAAATGGGTCTGGAAGAAGAGTTCAATACCCTTTAGGGGAAATTTAATTGTTTTTTTCCCTTTAACTCATATCCGGTCATTTTCACAAAAACAATATTTTTTAAGCTTAAATCATGCGCAGCTTTATCTGATCATTAGCAACAAATTTTTCCCTCCAGTTCCTAGGTCTAGATGTGATTAGTTATGATTTGTACATAGATGGTTTAGTACTTAATCAGTTGCATGGGAAACTGCAAGCTCTCTGACATGAAATATAGATTTTGATGTAGCATTCGACCTAAACATTATCAGATAACTAAAAACGAGTAGCATTATTTAATATAACAATTTTAATTTTATTTACCACTTTTATTATGCCGAATGCTAAAAGTTGAGAGGAAGCTGCAGCCCCGAGAGAGAATGGATAGTGCAATAAGATTTCATAGAATTAAACAAAGTTTGAGTGTAATATTTCAATCTATGTCTAATATTCCAATTGCTTTTGCAGTATTTCAGTTGGATGAAACATTACTCTGTTTGCATCAATGGAAATTTAATTTCGTTTGAGTGTGAAAAATAAGAATGCAAAGCTAAGATAGCAGTTGCTATTAAATTCCTACCTTTATTGCAAATATAAACTACTGTTGCAAAGTTTTGGAAAAAAAATACGCTATTATTTGAAGGTTTTAAATTAAAAAATTTAAGAATCGCGAACAATAGAATAAATATAAATATTGAATACTATAAATAACTTATAATCTAAACAAAGATATATTAATTCATAGAATGTAGTAAGTTAAAGTTCAGTAAATATTTTTATTTCACTAAACATAACAACGATGAACATAGACAATTAATAAAATGCATCATTCAGTTATAAATTTACTCGCTATTTTATTATGTGGATGCACCCGAATTAACCACTATTTTTAAATGAAATAAAGTAATTAAATTCTGATAGAAAATTAAATGTATTACTTTTAGCAAAAACTAAATTTGAATATTTGTTTTGATGTCTTGATTTTTTTGCGGATGTTTTTCTGGAAACCATAACTATGTATCAAAAAATGTATGATTAAAAATATAATTGTTTTCTATCTTTCACTTAAAAGTATTCGCTTATCCGTAATACCACACAAAATTCCCCCGACCAACTAAAAATCTTATGAAATGAATATTGCTTGAAGCGTTTCGTTGGCGTACAGTGTAGAGGTGTCACTCACTACGCTAGTGTAAACGAATTATATCTATCTATCCTGTTAGATGAATTCTATGTAATGTAGATGAATTCTATGTGATGTAGATGAATTCTATGTAATGTAGATGAATTTTATTCTGTTAGGCAACGTATATGTGTACATGTAAAAAGCGATGTTTACGTTAAGTCCATCGTGACTGAAAGCTCCCTCGCTGGTAATTGGGAGGAAGTTTGGAGAGAGGCGTATCAGCTCAGGTGCGGTACACGTCGTCGGACCGAGATAATTTTTGTTTGGTTTCACAACCGTTAACTGTCCTGAAAAACTAGTCTTAGCCATAGTTAAGGGATGAGTATATTGTTTATTGTTTTTTATATTTAGTTGCAGAATCAGATTTTTTTTTAAAATTAAATAAAAAAAATTAACTAATTTGATGCCACAAATTTGCGAGACTGGGAGCCCTTTTGGGGGCCTCCCCAGTCTCAATTTTCTAACCGTCAGAAAGGATGTTCTGGCTTTATGATCTCTCAATATAGAGTATTATTATTTCATCCCTTTAAGGGATTTCTTATTTAGCATGAAGATGTGGCCACTGTCGAAATCTTAAATTATGATTAATAAAACCTAAATTTACATTCAACGATTTGTACATTATTTCCTGGAAACTTAATTGTTTTATTCATTCTATATTGGCCCAAATGAACATTCATGTATTACACTATACGATGGGCGGCTTCTGACGGAGACACAAAAGCTCCCCTCACAACTAAATTCTAATACAAAGTGAAATTATCAGATATTATTTCGCAATTAGTAAGTATTGTTAATTATATTAAGGTAGTCTCTAAGTTTTGAAACAAGGAAATTTCCCGTTACTTTTACTAAATCATGAATAAGTATCAAAATTAATATTAAAAAATTAAACCATTTTCGTCTCCCACTTAAATACGCTTTCATAAAGCTATGATTAAACATTTTTTTTTTCGTTTTTGAGTTTTTCACGTAGTGTTTTTATAGCTACTCAGAATTCAGAATTGCACCACAAACAAATTTCACATTTAATCTTAAACTTGTTTAAGTTTAAAACAAGTTTAAGAAGTTCAAAACAAAACCTACCTTTAGGGAAAGACAATAAAATTTTCACCTTGAATTTATTTCTGATGATAAGCTAAGAATACTAAGTAGTAATGCGACTTCCTTGCTCGTGGTGCTTCTTTAAATCACTGAGGAAAAAACAAACTAAAAATAGCAAAAACAGATATACTCCTTTGAGATTCACCTCAAACTTTTTTTACGCGATAAAAAGAATTTTTCGTGAGGGGAATTTATAAAGTCTTTAAAAAAATCGAAAAGAAATGGTAAAGAAAATAGTTGAAATCTTCATTAACTTCGAATTCAAAAAAGATACTTTTTCGGTAAAAATAGGAAATTAGAAATTTCTTAGTTAGTTTTTTTTTAAATTAGTTTTTATGCGTGTACTGAATCTGAACAGAGTTTTAATGAGTATTTACTTATCTCCCAACAAACAACGCCATCTAACTTATTATTTTATTTTGCGCAATATAAAAATAAGTGTCTTTTTGAATGATTAAATTATTTTATTACATATTATTCTCAGAGTCTAAACCTTAATTGCATACATCTAATTGATATTTTTTTCTACTCTTTTCTTTAAAATTTGATTCTTCGTTTGAATTTAATAGATCTTTTAAAATCCCTTTCTGAAATGGTACCAGGGAATAATAATACAAAAAACGGTATGGATTTAGTTAGGCATATGGAGTTAGTATCTTAAGCATCTAGGTCTTACATAGACGCTTAATTAGGTATCTTCAATTCAAAAATACTTGATCACACATATCGGTCCTTATACATCAAAGAGGCAACCGATTTTTCAAACTCATACATCAAAGATGTATGAGGTTGTGGCATAAGAGATGGTATAAAAATTAAATTGCATAGCTTAAAAAATATTTAACAATAAAATTGTCTCGATCAAAACTTGAAAAAGAAATAATATAAAAAATTAAAACCTTGTGCGGATTTTTTATGAGATTGGAGAAATATTAAAGTGTTTTTGAGTACTAAAATGATCAGAATACTGTAAAGATGATATAGGAGTACTAGGAGTTTATATAATTGGCATCCAGCGATAAAATTTCTTTTTTCAAAAATTTTAATAGGACAAGAGTAGTTTTTTATATTTAACCCAAAATATTGTTTTCTCAGCCAGAAATTTAGGAAAATCATGTAAAAACAGGAAAATTGCCAAATGAATGGATTAAATACAGTTTATTTTAATTTTATTAACCAGAATGATGGTTTTTTTATACAGAAATATCATTACCATACAGTACGGTAATTTTATCCCAATTTTTCTCCTTATGATCAAGTAAATTAAGAAATTAAAATATATCTTCAACAACAAAATATTTAAATCTCCACTTAATATTTTTCAAAGTCTATTTTTCCATTTAGTAAGTGCATGTAATCCAAATGCAAAAACTAAGTGCTTCGAATCAAACAAATAGAAACCAAACGACAAAGCAAAATCAATTTGTTAAAAAATGGAAATAAGTCTTATAACAGAAATAATCTAAAACAATAAACTCTGAATGAAATTATATATAACAAAATACCAACAAAGCAAATTTCTAGAATTATCAAAGTAGTTAAAGTAGTAGTAAGTAGTTTTTCCGCCAATTAGAATTCTGGAAAAGGAATCCGTCATTTTCATATATGTTAATATTCGAAGGAGATTCCTGTTTTCAAGTATTCTCATCAACAAAGCAAATTGGCAATGATTAAATACCCTCTCCATGTTACAATTCACACTAGTTTGAACTATTTGAGTTAAAATATATTTCGAATTAGCAGTAGTTTGGTGTAATAATATTAAATTTGCAGTTATTTTAACCAGATGCTTCTTAATCTTAAAATTATCGAAATAAAAAAAATTAAACCAGAATTCTTGATTCCCAAACGTAGCAACATAAAAAAATTCTAATAAGCAGTCTCCATTTTGATATTTTTTTGAAGAACCAATAGCAAAATTTTTAATCCAAACACACTTAAATAATTGAAATAACATTACTTACAGAAAATATTATTCTATTTTATTTTAAGTTAATTTTTTGTACAGAAAATAAGCATACACAAACAAAAATATCTCTAAATTACAATGTATATATATAGAATAATTCAAGGTTTATTAATTATTGGTAACCACGAGCTTTGTAAGAGAAATAACTTAAATCAATAAACATTAATTAAAATCTTATTATGCAAGAAATTAATAAAAACGAATGCATAGAAACAATAAAGAATAGGAAAACATCAACCAGCATTGTTGGAACTTCAACTTCAAAAGGAATTCATTGTTTTCATATATTTTCAAATTCAAAGCAAATTTGTAGTGATGAACTACCCTTTTCATGTTACAATCCACCCTAAATTGAATGTTTCGCATAATAAGAGTTTCCAACATTTCACAAGAACTTTAAATTAGTTCCTTTTATATACATATTGATTTTACTGTTTTAAAGATTCTATATACTTGGCGGAAATAAGGAAAATTATATTTGGAATGTTTGGAAAGAATTTACTCATTTAAAGTTTATTCAAGCAGAAAGCAAGTAAGTATTATTCAGATATTTTTCTTTAACAGAGAATATTTCAGTAAATTTGATGAAGAAAGAATGTTTAATCTTGCAAATAATCTAAAAGTATTTAATTAAATACAACTTTCGGAAATGACAATGTTTTTAAGAGGTTTCTGAATATTTATAGTTAGTATTCTAGTTTGCTAGAAACGTCTTTGAAATCCGTAAGGTGGTTGTTATAACATTGCACAAATGAAAAATTGAATTCCTGACCCAAAACATACATATCTATGGCATACAAACATATATTTCAAGAGCTTAAATTATAGGTTTTTGTAAATGGAAATGAACCATTTTTTACATTATATAAGTTAATTAAATAAATAAAAATATACTTCAAATTCTTCTTTAATATTCACAATATTATTGTACATTGCTGTCACATTATATTCTGTAAAATAATGTTTTTATTTTAGCTAGATTTGTGTCAGTTAAAAGATTCAATGTTCAGTCTTGTCTAAGCTTAATATTCAGACACTCCAAAAGGCATTAATTGTAAAGTATTACCTGGAATCAAGAATGTATTACGGAATTCTCCAGTTTATATCCGCAAGTTCTATAAATTTCGAGAAATGTTCCAAAGATTTAAAAAAAAAAAAATACAAAAATTATATTCATTATGGTAGTGGGATAATTTTGTTAGAAATTTAAATTTCTCGCCAATATTTAACAATAGAAACTGAGAGTCAACAATTTTCTGATTAATTATATGGTAAAAGGAATGAAAATATTATATGAACTCTTTACCTTTTTGCTTCTTCTTCTCCTTTATATGTTTAATTAGATTTGGTGATTACAAAGCATATATATATATATATATATATATATATATATATATATATATATATATATATATATATATATATATATATATATATATATATATATATATATATATATATAAGCAGTTGTTAATGGGGTTAAGTAAAAAACAGTATCAAAAATAAAAGTTACTAAGAAAACCCATCGTAATTTTAGTAATCAGCAAATTTTAACCAATCTTATATACTTACCACTTTACGATGTATATAACATTTCGATATTTTTTTCCTTTCTTGTCTAGACAGATAATCGCAGACTGTAATATAATTATTTTGCATTGCCACTGTTTACATAAATATTCTTTTATAGAATATACATTCTATTATCATATATCAGCGATTACAATGGTATTGTTGTTGAGTTAATAGTCTTAACTTTTAAACTTTAATAAAATGTGTAATTGTCTTAACGATTTCTGCCATTTTGTTGTTTTTGTTTATATCTAATACGTTGTTTATAATCACGACGTGGTATTTGTAGAAAAATATGTGCTTAATGACAATATTTTTTTGAAAAAAAAAATCATTTAAACATCAAATTAAATTTCAGAATGAGAAAAATACTCTAAATAATTTTTTAATACATTACAAATAATACTTATTATACGAAATTACTCCATAGACATTTAATATCATACTAAAATAATGCAACTTAATTTCACATTATCTAAATTATAGTATCACTAAATGTCCTGTAGTTTTTCTTGTATATTTTCTTACAAATCAACAGTTTAAAAAGAAAGTTTCGAATTTGGTGTATATATATACGTTCGAAGGCACATGAGGCAACGTTGACTACTTTAATACTTTCTAGTATCATTTGTTCGAAAGCAAAGAATCAACAAAGAAATTCACGAATGATTAAAATTACAAACAAATTTTGTATTCGTTAGTTTCTAATTCATGTTAAAGCATTTAAAGTGAATGTAAAAATTATGCTAAATGGGATGCGTCTTAACCAGAATTTCACCAAGTAGTGATGATTTAAGGAGACAGAAAGTGATTTTACCCCTCTTCTGCTCTGACTAAGTGCATTCAAATCTCTTAAATTACAATGAATCTTTTCATCAATAGCACAAATGGATTTAACGCATATCGCAATGGCTCAGTTTTGCTATTTACAAAAAATTTCACAACAGTTTTTAATGACATTTGTTCTTGTCAGAGTTCACCATAATCGGCAACCATTTAGATATAAGTAAACGCATTACGATCACTTCCTGTCTCTAAAAATCATACTGCTGTTTATTGTTCTTTTCAGGGTTCATCCATCTTAACACAACTTTACTTTCACTTTACATGCAATCATGTAAACTGATCAATCAGAAAAGCGCATTCTGTAGCAGACTTAGTTTACTTTAATTTATAACTCAGCTTTGTTACTGCTAATGTATTTCTGACGCCATCATGCGTGTCAATTTTTCATTTAAGCAATACTTATACAAATGATAAATTTCACTTCCATTCAAAAATATCTAAAATTTTGTTGAATTACAACAGTTTTATTTTATCATAAGTACATTTTATGAGTTAATTCATATTTAGATCATAATGTAATTAAATCAGAAAAATTTATCTTGTAACAGTAAAAAATGAGACCAGAACACTTATTTACATTAAATTCAATTAAATTTTTAATGAGTTTTTGTTTTAACCAATGATGTACTCTCCCTTGTAATCCACTATCTTATTTTCCATTTGGCGTGAAAACTTTCAATGCTGGATTGATAAAAATAAATAGATATTTGAGCGAAATATCTGGAGATAGTATTTTGGACATTATCCAGTTTTTAAAATATTTTGCTTCATAGAAAATGCTGCAGTCATCGGAACAAATAGGAATTCGATGCAGGTATGGCATACCTCTAGCCTTAATTTATAAATTTTTCCCGGATTTAGTCTTTCAAACAGGTAAAAGTTGAAAATATCAAGAGTACCGGATTTGAATTTAGCAAACCGTTTTTTTAAATTTGCGATTCTTATGCACAATTTTACAATCAAAAATATTTTCATTTGAACATCTTCACATGAAAGGAAGCATATTTAAGAATTTATAGAAGAGAAATAAATTTGGGATACTTTATTTAAGGTTAAGTATTTTTTTTATACTGTTGGCTATAAAATGCTAATTTCCTCTATCACAAATGTTTTAGGTGTGAACTATTGTGTTACAATTTTTGTGAAATTCAAAAATTATATAATACTGGTTTTGTTCCTTTTTTGGTATTTGACTGGTTTAATCGTAAATTGTTAAAAAAAATTTATATTCACGAGTAAGCAAGTCACTTTTTTCTCAAATTGTCTTTGACGCTTCTTGAAAGTAGGAACAAATATCGAAATATGAAGAAACGACATTACTTATCAGTTCCCCTAAATACTTTTCAAAAAATTATTTCGTTTTTTTAATTGGCAATGAGATGTTGTTTTATCCCATTTCTCATTACAATGTTTTACTGTCTTCATTATCTTTACTTAAATGTCCCGAAATAAAAAGACATTTATTTAAGGATAAATTAATTGAGGATACTTTATTGAAAGATATGGGTTAATTTTTCTTTTATTGTCGGCTATAAAAAGCTATTTTTACGCTATTTCTTATATCTGAAGCGTTTGACCTTCATCATTATCCTTTTCCGAAAATCTTTAAATGAATTGGAAATATATTTAAGAATTTGTTAAAAAGAAATTTATTAAGGATAATTTTTTTAAATCTTTATTACGATAAAACAAATAAATGATATTTAAGATTTATGAAGCAAAGTTTATTTAAATTTTTATTAAGAAGAAGCTTTTAAGAATATTTAAGGATTTACTAAAGACAATTTTCTTATCTAGTACATAGTACAATTATTTTATTATATTTTTCGCAATGAAAAGAAATTTTTTTCCTATTCTTATACACTTCATCATCATCATTATTTTCGTTAGAATATTCTTAAATAAAGCAAAACTTATTTAAGGTTGTGTCAAAGAAAAATTTATTAAGAACAATTTATTTACGGAAAAGAACTAATCTATTTCTCTATTGGTGGCTTCTAAAAGTTATTGCTCCCTATTTCTAATTAAAATGGTTTACTATCACAATTATCTACATTTAATTTATTGAAAAATACATTAAGAATAAATTTGTAAATAATAATTTATTAAGGATTGATAAATGAAAATTTAAAGTACAAGAAATAAAATTTTTTTAATCTTGTTGTCTATGAAATTTTTTTTCTCATATTTCTATACATTTCCTCGTCATTATTATCTTCTTTTGAATATCCTTAAATAAAGGAGAATTTATTTAAGGATTTGTAAAGGAGAAATCTATTAAGGATAACTTATTTACGGATAAGGATTAATCTATTTCTTTATTTTGCTTCAAAAAAGTAATTTTTTCTTATTTCTTATTAAAATGGTTTACTGTCATCATTATCTACATTTCAATATTCTTAAATAAAGAGAAATATTCTAATGTCACAATTGTTCTTCAAGCCTTACTTTCACAAAGCCGAAAGTTGTTGTATTTTGATAGAGAAATCAAGTAATGAGGAAGAAAAGAGTTAAGTAAAGAAACGCCTTAGGCAACAAAGTGTGAAGAAACCTTGCAAGAAAGAGATGGCGGAAAAAAGTAGGCAAAGTAATAAATGAGCTCATTTCGGAAGTCGTGCAGTGGAATAATATGGGCCTACTTCCGGAAAAAAAGGGTAAAAGAGAGCTTTGTGCCTCCAACTAAACTCAATTCCGATTTTTTCTCCTTGGGTGGCCTTTATTGACAGTGAACTTACTATCATCTGGCATTATTTCCTGTGAATACACCCCAGCGCGAAATGCTAGCTTAAAAGGGTTTTGTTTAATGAGATGTATAAAGAAACTGAGAATAATTTCATGGAAGGTGTCTGAGCATGAGGCTATCTTCTGTGAAGAGTCATTTCGGACGTATAATCTATTTGAGGGTATCCAACCTTAGAAAGCTAGTTAATTGGCGAGTGTTGGCATTGTTATGCTTTCTTATTCTCGATTCTGCTTTTTTAAATACATGTTTGAGGAAAGTAATAATATCCGAAAATATTCATAGAAGGTAATTTAAAATGAAGTACATTGTTGGCAAACAAGTGCTAAAAATATTTGCTAGGATTCTGTAGAAATGGGAAGACATTGACTTTTTTTGTGTCGATCACTGTATTTTTTAAGTGTTTATCTAAAATCATGGAAAAAATTACTGGAAAACCGTATCAAGTAATATTTAGTTGTAATTTGTAATAAAATTATGATGCAAAATATTTCACAAATATCCTTCAGCAGAGCCTCTGTGCTTTGACACTGATGAAAAATTCTCATTATAGAATCAAAACTTTATTTAATCTGTTAATGTTGTATTATTTGTAATTTTTTATGTTGCGTTATTTGTGCTTTTTTATGTCATACTATATGAAACAGAGAAAAAATCTGGTAAAGATGCCATACTGTATGGTGATACCATAAACCATAACTATAATTTTACCATAACCATTAAAAAACATAATTCCGGTATTAAAAATCAAAATATACGGTATTTAAAACCTTTCATTTGGTAATTTTTCCTTTCTAAGGAAACCAAAAATTCTGCTCTTCAAAGTTACAGTTCTTACTGCCATACATTCAGAAAAATTTTAAAACTGTAACGTAAATTAAATCGAATAAATTGTTTTTATGCCATGATCAAAGCTATATTGAAAAAATTACCACATTTAACCACAGATTACGAAAACATATTTTTTTGCAAAATTTCTACCAAATTCTCCACAAAAGCTCTTCAGTAAGAAGTAACGAGCTTTTTAGTGTTTCCATAAAGATAGGAATACAGTGGCTTTTCCATATTGTGGTAGTTTTGACCATAATTATTTTTCTGCTTATATAGCACAAAAGTTACCCTTTTTGAATCTTCATTTAAAGCTGCTACATTGCTGAGCAATAATATTTCCATACATCATAGTCAATTTTGAACTTTCCATTATGTTAATTTCTGAAAATTCAAACACTGTTAAAAATAATTTACCCGCATGAAGTTTCGTATATTTTATATTTTATAATCGTTAATGAGTTCAATTTTAGGCACTTAAAATACTTAACAATTTCATACCAAACATATGGAATATTTCTCGTTAAAGTACTGCATTATTAATTAACTAATAATGATATAATCGAATATGAATAGAATTATTAATAAATGCTAATTTAAGGGCTACTTCCCAATTTAATTGATGGATTTAATTTATCTGCAGCGCCATGGAAATATGAATTTTCAAATTTCCTCAAACTATGTGCAAATAATGGAAGACTAACCATCAAATTATAGATCATAAATACATGCCTTTAAATATTTAATTTAATTAGTTTAATTCAGTACTGAAACAGATAATTATGAATTATACGGCATCAGATTTTATTATGAGATATTACTAACGTAATTTATAATTTAATTATAAAATTCACTTTCAGTTTAATGCCCAATAGTTTTACTATTATTTAAAAATAATAAACAAGCATGAATTTTTACTTTAAATATATGTAAATATTTTGTTAAACTGTAATTTTATTAATATACGAAAATAAATTCGGTGCATTCTATTAGGAATTTTCTGCATTACCCTTTCCAAATCTGAAACATTACCCTTATCTTCTGAGATAATTACTATCGGTAGGCAGGAGCTTTGTGGCGTAATTAGTATTTGTGTTTCATCCTAATTTGATTTGCAGATCAAAATCAATTGTATGATCGAAAAATAAATTAGCCTTATAATAGAATGATCCTCTAAGTGGATATCTAATTGTTTGTGTAATTTAATTCTTCCACAATATTCTATTGACTCTAACGAAATTTGGTTAAATTGGGAATCCTAGGTTTCAGTTTCTGTTATGTTAGTTAAAACAGTGGTATTAATAGTTTAAAAAGCATATTTTTGAAATATATAGATGGATATCTAAATATATTTGTTGATGAACGATTAAAATATGAAATAGGAAAACGAATGATGAGCTTCGAAAATGAGAAAAGGATGCAAAATTTTAACAAAATGTATTTTTTCCCTTTCAAATATGAATAAATAAAGCAAATTAAAAAAATAACATAAGAAATACCTGGCTTCTATCATTTCTAAAGTGCACAAATACCTTCGGAGGTCAAACTTTGACATTTTTAATTTAGAAAATTTCAATTTAATTTGTGTATTATACATTGAAACATGATATGAATACCAAAAAAATTACAAAAAAATGGATTTTAGAAAGTATTGCTGAAATTTTTTTTTTATTGTTTCATAATACTCATAAAAATTTAACTCAGGGAGTAGACAACGCATATTTATATTTAGATGTTTTACTGCATATATCGAAACTTATTTTGAAAAAAAGGACAAAAAAATGAAATTAGTTATTTTATTTCAACTGTAAAATATAAAATAATAGTTTAACCGACTAGTCTGTAGTCTATTGCCTAGAAATAGGTATAGGAAACATCCATGTAAAATTTCCAAAAAAAATTTTTTTTAATTAAAATATTTTGGGAAATTGCATTTAGAATGTGGGAAAATAACCGAAAAAAATAGTTTTGATAAAAAGGGCAAAAAAGACTATTTTCAGTGTAATAATTCAAGGAAAAAATGATTTTTAAACTAAACATCGTATCTTCTGGTCGATTTGAGGTAGAAACAAAACTATAATTGTCTCAGAAAGAGAAAAGTTCATAATCGTATCTTATATATATTAAAAAAAGAGAACAGATAAACGATATTTTAGTTAAAGTCAGCCAAAAAAAGGAATCAAACTCAGTATTTCTGTATCATTCTGAAAAATGCATGTTTTAATAATATCAAATAGCTGTTAATCCAATATAGTGAAGAAATAAATATTAATCCAATAGAGTGATGAAATAGATAATCCAATGCAATGATATTGAAATTTATATTGGATCTCACCATTTTTCAAATGCAGGAGAAGAAATTTTTTTCCCCTATTTTCTTAAAAACTTGTTCTCCGATAAAAACAAAAAACAGAAAATAAAATAAAACATATTTCTATCTTACGGGCAGGTGTACAAAAATGCTTTTTTTTTCCAAATACGATTTCCTAAAAATGGTTGGAAATACGTGAAAATTTAAAAAGTTATCAAATATTTATTTCTCTAATGTTCTGATTTAGAGGAATATTTCTTTCCTAAATACTATGAAAACTTTTTTTTTCCTTTAATTTTCTACTTATTTCGGTTCAGAGTTTTTTGTGAGTTTTTGCCATTTGATTTTACAGGCTTTTTCTTTAAAAAAAACGATATTATGAAGTATATTGCTTCGCACCCCTGAGTTTGGACATTAGTTTGACTTAGAGCAAAAGTAAAATTGAAGAATAATTGAATCTTTGTATCGTTTAACTATACCCTATAACCATTTTTCTTAAAAAAAATAAAAATAATAAAAGAAAATTCTTTATATTTTTACACATTATGAAGTCCTAAAAATATCCAGCTAATACAAGCACGAATTGAAAAAATAAAGAATACAAAGAGGTCGAGAAAAAATTTAAAGCACGAGACAAATTTAGGAACATCGGAGAGTTTGTTGTTTTTGTTGATATTAGTTTTTTTTGTATTTAAGATTTATACTAACTGTTTATGTGCGTTTCAATTTATTTTTGCTTTGTTGTTGTGTCAAATAATTTTTTCATCTCAAACTGCCCCTTACGTACTGCTACATTCGGTACAGCATCATAATTTTTTTGAACTCTTATGCTGTTAATTTCAATTAAAACAATTCTTAGTGACACAAACGTTTTGCAAATTACAAATTTGGTTTTTATTCAATAGTGAATTTCTTTATGCTTATTATATAATGCTAACTAATTATATGTATTTGAATACGCTTATGTTCAACAGCGTATTAAATTAAATGCTGCTGTTTTAAAATACTTTTCATTAAGCATATCTTATCAAATGTTTTCTATAATAATAAAACAAAAGCATTTCATTAATAAAAGTCACATAATAAAAAAATATATAATAATCCATTTTTATCAAAATTATCTGGAAAAAAAACTTTTGTTTTATAAAAGATTATCGATTATTTTTCTCTGCAAAACTCTTCTGTTTAATCAAATATTTGCAAGATTATAAAAGGAGACATGAAAATATAATTCTTCCACTTTAATTCAAAAGTTATTTCAAGCTTGCACAAAAACCACTTTCAGAAACTAAAGCATAATTCAAATTTTAAGTATCATAAAGCATTAAGGCACTTTTCTCTTTTTAAGTTCCTTAAACTTTAATAAAATCTTTCGTAAATTTTCGGCAGCAAAACAAAAGAAAAAACTGCGGTATTTCAAAAATAAAATACCAAGCAACGAAACCATAAAAAGTTACTTTTCCTCAACATTTTCAAGAACTTTAAAAGTCTAATGATGCTAACAAGATAAAGGTAAGTTTTCACAATTAAATTGCTTAAAATTTACCTTTAGCATAATGCCTGCGTTAAGGTTTCTTAGCAGGGTGCAACCGCGTCGTTAACTGCAACTTTCACGCATTGTGTTCTTTATTCAACAAACTTTGTAAGAGTTTCGAAATTACTTTAGAAAGTGTGGTTCTAAGCTTATAAATGCAATAATTTTATGCTAGCTTGGAATTTAATGATGCAGCAGAAAAATTACGCCGTCGAGCACTTTTTCGTAATTAAATCCTCAGGTGCGTTATCGTATTATGGTAGTTTTATCAACAATTAATGAAGATGATAAGAGCTATTTATTATAAACAGGCAACGCTGGAATTTTATAGAAATTGAAAGAATTTTGATTTGCTTCTTATAAACATTAAAGAAAATATTTCATTATTACTGATTTGAGAAATGAAGATTAAATTCTTAAATAAATTTTAAATGTTCATTACTCATATCTATTACAATAGATTTATATTGTTTTTATTGGGATAGGATAAAATGTATGATAAAGGATAATGTAATAAGGGGACTGGAAAGTAATGCCGTTACAGCGCATTTGATACTTATTATACAGGTTTTATTTTCAATCAATTATATATCAACCCTCGCTAGAAACAATCTCTCAATGCCGGATTGAAAATGAATCGAAATGAATCGGAAAAAAATGAAATTGCTTTTAAGACTAACGAATATTTAATGCGCCGAAATGACATTACTTTCCAGTCCCCCTAATATAACTGATAAAATGAATTGAAATAATAAAATGAAAATTTAGTGCGTTAATATATGTTATTACCGAAACGTAGAGCTTGAAGAAAATTGGTAGAAAATTTTCTGAGATACTGTACTTTCTCGCTTTGTGTTACTTAAGCAAAGCATTTTGAGAAGTTTATAAAATTATTTTGGAAAGCATTTATTCTAAAACTACAAGTGTTATATCTTTATGCGTCTAGTAAGTCAGCATATTATAATTGCGTTATAAACTCTTAATGGGGAAAATAAGATCAATTCATTTTAAACAAGCAACTCTGGAATTTTTAAGAAAAAAAAATAGGAAATGGAGTGTATGACGGCTGATAAAACTGCTCATCAGCTTTTTTTCTGAATGGAATTAAATATTTCGCTTTATACAACTAAAATAAATAATTATTATTTTTTATCTAAAATGCATGGAGTAACTTTTATTGTTTAATGAATGAATCATAAAATACTTTGAAATTTTAAAATAAAAGTAGAACATGTTAATGTTAATGCCAAAATGTAGAATTTAAAGAAATTGGTTACATAGTTCTTGATATATAGAAACTTTTAATGCTTTGTGTAATTTACTTTACAGACTTTAATAGATTTGCGGCATTCCTTTACGCGTTGTTTTCAGAGCTCAAATGCATAAAAATTTTATTCTAATTTGGTTTTCAGTACTGTACTAGAAGAACAAAGCCGCAGTCACTTAATTGAAAAGAAATCTGCTGGTATACTGCAGTCTTATTGTGATAGTTAACAGAAAAGTAAGAGACATATATTCCGGAGTTTTCGAGAAATTAAATTTATTAAAACAACACAGAATAACAAATCTAGTATACTCACCGTATTGTATGGTAAAGATCACCATACCGTGTACGGTCACAGTACATGTCTGGTTTAAAAAATCATAATGCTGGTTAATAAAACCAAAATATACGGCATTCAAACCATTCATGTGGTAATATTTGCGCTCGTATAGCAACGGTTTACTGGAAATTTTGGTTTTCAAAATTATCGTTCTTATTATCACTCGTTTAGTAACAAATACAAAACTGAAAAGTAAATTTAACCAAATAAATAGTTTTTTCATGCCATGCTCTAATGCGTCATAATGAAATTAGCAAGTTTTACTACAGTTACCACAGATAAATGGGTACTTGATTGTCTGGGAAATAAAGGCGACTTGTGAGCAGTTTTGACCACATTGCTACTTACATGCCGTTGCTCTCGAAATTAGAGAGCCTCACCAAGCTCACAAAGGGCTGTTGCGGGAATGCTTTACTTTTTACCGCAGTTACAAAATTTTATCATATATTATGTCACCAAATTTTGTTGCTTCTTTTACCAAAATCATTAATATTTTCCGATGAACATTAATGAGCTTTTTGGTGTTCTCATAGAGCCAGAAACAAGTTAAATCTTACCATATTATAGTAGTTTAACCGTGCTTTTTTCCTTAGTGTAAAGGAAATTATTTTATAGCTAACAAGAATTTTGATGCGATTAACCTCAGCTCAAAAACTTATTTTGAGGATATTGTTTTTAAAAAGTTAAATAATAATAATAATAAAAATAATATATAATTTCTACTAGAAAATCAATATAATACAGAACCGTGCTATATTGCTACTTTTAATCTCAATTTGACGACTATATGCTGAATAATAATTTAACAGTTGCTTCGAAACCATATTCAATTGCTTAATTGACCCAATTTTTCTTTAACCAAAATATCACGAAATTAATTTGAAGAAAAGAAAAATAACAATGTTCTAATTAGCACTATATTAAGAGGATAGAGGGATCGCTTCCCAATGAGGTGACCCAGGTTGGATCCCAGCTTCAGCTGATCGAATCGAGTTCTGCTCCCGGTTCGCACCGATCACAGTGCTGACATAAAATATCCTCAAAGGTAGACAGATAGTGGGTTAGAATTTCCTTTGCCGTTGGGCTAACCGTGGTGGTTTTCGTGGTTTACCGCTCCGTGATACTCAAATTCCATCAAAATGTCCTCTACGAAGGCTAGTTTGACACAAAGCTTGATCCAGGAGTTCCCTTGTCTTCAGGATTGGGTTCAAAATCACAAGGCTACGGATTTTAAAAATAAAAGTCGTTAACTCAGAATCGGGTCTGCTGTTTAACGATGGTTATAAAATAAAATATATCAAGGTTCATATGATAAGGTTGAAATGTTTACGCTTCAAATCATCCAATGACCATATTTTCATCACATTAGCGACATATCCTATTAGTGCCATATTTTTATCAAAAAAGTGCCATATTTGTGATGATATATCTCTAAACAGACCTATTAAAAATAATGTAGTAGAACTGAAAAAGTACATTTTTGTGCTGTTTTTGTAGTTTAGCTAATTTTAAACACTAATTATATATATAATGTAAATATTAAGTGAAGCTTGAGTACCTAAAATATTGATCGCTGCATGTACTCCATAGAGCTGTTACAAATGGTAAACTTTATTTAAAATGTTTATTTTTAATAAAATATTCTTTTTTAATAAAATAAAATGTAATTTCAAATTTATTTGCCCATTTCAGGAACTGTGCAAAATTTCGTATACAATAAAGAATACGTAAAGCATTTGGAAATTCTGGAACCTAGAATTACTTTGGGCTCACATTTAGTTAGAAGTACCCCCTCTAGGATCATTAAGGGTAATTGAGGGATCATTTCAGATGCCGTTTGCGAGGAAATAACTAAAATAAAGTACATTACTTTTAACACGAAATATCCAGAAACTCATACAATTTTTCGGAGAACCTTAACCTCGTCAACTACATTCATTCAATTAGAAATTCAAATGAAAACCTACTCTTTTCGAACGTCAATTTATTATTCCAGGTTTAAATTTCCATATTTTTATGTTTCTTTAAAAAAAACGGAAATAACTATTTATACAAATTATAAAATAAGTTGTTAAATTATGTATTTAAAATGTGCGAGAAAGATATTATGCAAATTGGAGCGAGGAAACCTTAATTCATTAAATATTTCTGTAAAAATCACATTTAAATACGTAAGTTCAAATTTTTTTTGGGAATGAAATCTTAGAAAAATGTATTAAAAAGAATTTCCTTCGGTTTCGGTATTGAATTAAATGAGATCTTACAGTATAAAAAAACTGTAAGAAATTATAAATTCTAAAGCATATTTTTTATGCTTTAAGTGGGTTGTAAATTAACATTTCATTTGCAGCTTACAAACTAAAAAACCCTGATGCAAATATATTAATAATTAATGAAATAAATAAATTTAAACATAAGTAAAATTAAAAAAAATAGAAGAACATACATTTATTTTTTTTCTTTGTTTATATAAACGCATTAAGTACCATTGCTTTTCTTATAATAAATAATTAATCTATCCAACTTCGAAATTTTATCCTTTGCCTTTAAAATTTTAATTACTCATTATTAGATTCTATTTGACAAATGAATACACTTGATGCTTGTCAAATAAGAGTTGCACTTGTTTGGTCAAAAATTTGCGTGTTTTTAAATACTTTTCTGCATTTAATTAATTCTTTTCATTAATAAATATTTCATATTCATCGTGAATTTATATAAAATTTTTAAAATCCTTCTATTTCTAAAAATATATTTTTCTAAGTGATACAGGAAAATTTCAATGTACCAAACGCTACTTCAAAAATATCAACAACAAAAAAATTCTACGAAATATTTTACATTACATTTAATATGTTTACAGTGACATTACATTTAGCATGTATACAGTGACATAACATTTAATATGTTTCATAGTGATTTAGCAAGTCCCATAGTTTGTAAGACACGGTTCCCAATAGATCACCGGAGTCAAGAATCACTTTGCGGTCAATGAGAGAGTGGGTGATCAATTTGATCATCCAGTGTGGTATTGGACTTCTGTAAGCAAAGCTCTCGACTTTACTCTCAGGTCCCCAGAATATCAAAGTGGGAGCCATCTCTTTTGCAGAGTATCAAAATTGTCATGACTGTTGCCAATAGACCATTGTCCAGATAAATAAAGTACTACTACATTTAATGTTTACTCCTTAATTGTTTTATAAATAGACTGAGATTTTTTCATACAGCTAAATTGAAAAAAATCTCTATCTCTAAATTTAAACTCGGGTGTACTTAATAACGATCCAATGAGGATTATAATCTGAGTAAAGAAAACTATCTCATTTTTTTTAATGTTTTATTAATTGAAATGGCTTTTAATTATGAAATATTTTAATACTACACTAGTATGAAGCAAAATAAAATATTGAAATCAAATTCAATTACCAACAAAACCACAAAGTGACGTTAATTTATTTTTATATAGGTAATAACTCAATCTTGAAATTTAATTGGTTATTGTTGTAAAGAAGAAAAAAAAGGCCAGTTGGAGTTCAACGAATATTTAAATGACGGTCAAGTACCTTTTTTCAAATAAATTAAATCTTAATATCTATCATGTTGAAGGGCTTATTTAATTTATTATTTTTTTATTAAAAACGGTAATCAATAAAACAGTCATATCATAAAATAAATTCTTAAACAACGTAGCTTGTGTAGTTGAATCACTCCATATTAACTACAAATATGTTATTTTTCAAGGGTTACAATTAGTGTAAATTATCCTATAAGACAGTTACACTTTTTTTTAAATTTATAACCGGCGGTTAATTAGAATTTGAGCATTCTTTGTATCAAATGAAATATTTTATTGTTGTAATTTATGACTGATACTTTTTTGAATAAATTGCACTTGTTGTTAGCTGTTTTTAATTGCTTATTAAAATTTTAAATCATTTTCGTTGTTTTATTTTTTAAAAGAAAATGTTAGAGAATTTAATATATTATATTTCCAAATTCTTAATTTAAAAAAAAAAAGAAACTGGAGTTAAATTTTACCAAATATTCATCACGAATACGCTTGCTAAATCAAAATTTTCTTTTTGAAAATGCTGCAAAAAATCATAGATAAAATTTTAATTTCGGCAAAATAATTCTAAGGTTTTTCAGTGACCTAATCTTTTTCACTTCTCATGTTTTCTTTCTTTCAATTTTAAATCAAGATTAGTTTCCAGCACACTATAAATTCGTTATTTTGCGGAAGAACTAAAATTAGGTTTTTTCTTCTTGCTAATATACTCATTGCATATTTCGGCTAATTCAAAACTTTTCTCAATGGAAATAATCGGAAACATCTTTTTGCAACCCGGCGCGGTCAATCGGAAATCAAATTCAATAAATGGATCGTCTTTTCGTAGAACTTTTTACAAAAAAAAAAAAAAAATCAAATCAATGTAGATTTACAAAAAAAATCAAGACATTGACCTGGGTCTCCAATGCAGAGTACACTATAATTTTTATAACGTCAGTAATGAGTTATATTTCTTGCTAAATAATTCTAAATGTGACTATCTTATTCCACTATATTTGGCTTGATGTTTAAAAAATCACTAATGAGTCCCTCTCACTGATAATGGGTATCTTTTTATTTAAGATTTTCACTTAACTTTGACCTATCAGGTCATAAAGATCTTGAAACTTTCTCGTGATTTGGCCGAAATCTTTCTGTTTCTAAGCTTATTAATTGATCAATGCTTTTTGTAATTCATTGAAGGTAATAAAAACTATCATAATCGTAGAATCCAGTTAGGACAGTAAAGTTCACCAATACGAGAACATGTACCTTCTGCAATATAGTATATTAAAATTGGAAGGTTTCAATTATAAACTTTAATTTTCGTTGTCTTTGAAACAAGGTTCGCTTCGAAACAAAATTTTTCTTTTTCCAAGTTCGACATTCATCAATTCCTAAGAAACAATAAATATTTCCTCAACGATAAATTATTTCCTTCAGCAACAACCATCATCATAACTTTATCTAAAATATGAAACAACCTACCTCATGACTACAGATTCAATGAATCCATATTCTAGTTACCTTTAACCACAGCAATGACGTCGAACATTTCCATATAACGAAAGGTGATATGTTAGATCATAGGATAGAGTTTCTTTGTTGTGTTGTTGGGTTTCACCTTTATATAATTCTCGTATAGAACAATCCTATTTAACTTCACCGTGAAAGCAAATGCATATCGATATGTGACTCAAGATCTTTCTTGTTTCTCATTCTGATTCAGTTTCAGATATAGTAAAATTTTATTTATGGATTCAGCTACGAAATAAAGCCTATTCCGATATGTGAGTCAAGATATTTCCTCCTCTTTATTTAGAACTTGGTTTAAATCTATACTGTTACAGTTGTGAACCTGATAGCCGAAATCCACCTTGTGTTTCGAAAGGTCAGAAATGGATAATATGCAAAAAGAATGAGATTTAAATGTTAAATAAAAATTTGCGTTTGAGTTTTGTGAGACTTGCAAAATTAAGTTAAAGCATGATCCTTTAGAGCAGTTTTTCCCAAACTTATGACTTTTGTGTACCCTTTCTAAATTTTTCGTAACGCTGTGTACCACTAATAAAAAATGAATGTATTTTTTACTGTAAAAAATAGCCCAAAAGTTAAAACTCACAACTGGCTGTTGATACCCCTAATTATTAGCTGTTAACTCTACAAAAAATAGCCAATAGAAAAATACGTAATCGTAAATTTTCATGGCTAGCTTTGGTTTTAAATAAAATTTGGTGAAATTTTCGTTTGTTGCAAGATATGTTGCAAGATATGTAACACGTACCCCCACTGAACTGTTCCCATACCCCTGGAGGTACGCGTACCACACTATGGGAAAAACTGCTTTAGAGCATCAGGGAGCATAATTTTTACTATTCGACTCCAGCTAATTAAACAATTCATGGAAATACTAATAGCTTTCTCTTTACTAAATATAAAACGCCCTCAACATTATCGAAAAATCTGTATGATGTTATTATTACAGAATTATTTATATTTAATTTTTTAAATTCATGAGACTGAAACACAATAAAATTTGTTTTATTTCGTAATGGTAGAATAAATCAAGATCTGCATGACGTAATGTAGCATTTTATAACAAAGTAAAAACTCTCTTCCGCCAAGGTCTTCAAATTGCCTACCTTGCCTTAAATGAGAACCAATCTCATAAACTAAAAGAATTATAAGCTAAATCAAACATTACCTTAACTATCTTCACCCACATTTTTTATATTAAGATAAAACACATTCCCCCCGGATCCGAAGTAAACGTTCGGTTCCATGAGATCATTTAGAAAATAAGAAATAATCGCCATTCCCCAAACTTTAGTTCGGCCTCAGAGGAGTCAAAAGGTTAAGAAAAAAAAGGGGAGAAGTGGTCTAAAATTCAATTACGAGCTCAGGGTAAACAAAGCAGTAACAATTGACGTTGAGTGTAGTAACATTCTTGAATAAGAGGTTAGGCAGGAAAAGAATTTAGGGTCATTCGCAACATAGCCTGTGATGGCTCAAAAAGTCTATTGACTTTCTGTTTGGTAAAAAAGAATTCTCTGGACGTCATGATCGATATGTACCACTGCTCCAAAGAAGAATTTCTTGGAGTCTTTCAGTCCATCTAAGATGGGAAATGGCTTTACGCTGCATGCTGATGTTTGGAAACTTTCTTCTTTTTTCAGAGATATCTTTTTTTTATCTCGTTTTTTAAGAGAATTCCAAGTTTAGTCCTTTCAGTAGTATTTTTATTTTTACCCTTGGGACAGGCAGAAGCCGGCTTGGGAAGCATGCGGAGGATTTAATGAGTTAGTTACGTTCGGAATTGCAGAAAAAGAGTTTGGAAAGAGGAAAGTTTATATTTATTTCTTAATCATTAAAGTTTGTTGCAACTACTACCTTTTTTTTTCCTTTCTATAATTGTAAAAGGTTTGAGAATGGAAAAGAAAATAGGCGTAGAGCTTTCTTTAATATTGGATTTGCAATTAAGTTCCCCTAATTTTTAAAAAAAAATTTACTATTAAAATATTAAAATTTTTCACATAATGTCTTAGAACACTTGAAAGATGTTTCGTTTAACCGGAATTAAAATTCTTAATTTAATAGTAATTTATGTTAACTTTTAGATTATTAAATTGGAATGTCAACATGAGAAAAAGGAATTCTATTCTTTTTGCTTTTAATCAAGGTTCTATGGTCTGAAAAGTTGATCGTGACATTTGTACTGTATATGGTGCAATAGCAGAAAGAACCACTCGTAATTGGTGAACCAAGTTTAAAAAAATAAATTCCAATCTCAAAGTCGGACTTCATGCTCGTAGTCCAGTTCAGTTCGATGAAAATTGATTAAACCAAATTTTGTCTAAGAACCTGCTTAAAACCACAAGAAACTGGATGAGGAAATAAAATCGTCCTACTTTTTAAGCGATTAAAAAATAAAAATAAATAAAAAACACCATGAGAGCTTAGTTACCAACCAAAGAGCAAAGATATTGGGGATGATATTTGAATAACGGAATTTTTAAATGCTTGAATCGAAACTGGATACTTTATTTTTACTTAAACTGTATAGTGTAAAATATTTTCACGTGTCTGAACACTAAAAATGAGTTAACTACTTTACACCTAAGTGTTATTCCAATACATCAAGAATGATTCATTATTTTACTTGCTGCAAAGTAGTCGCCACGAGTTGCATTCAGTAGCACAAAAATTCATAATAATAGTAAATTATACGTAAGAGTCAGTAATTTTATTGTCATGACAATGAATATGAATTAAGAATCTTGTATTTAGAATAGTATAAACTCTAATTTTCAAAATGAAACTGGTTTGAAATCTATTATATGAGTGGTGTAAAGAGAAGATAAACACGAACAAGGTTTAACGGAACGGAATCTGATATATGTAGAGTATGCATGTTAAAATCAATTACCGCATGTATAATCAATTACTACGTTCACAGATATTTAAAAAATAAAATAAAAAATATTCTTCTTACTCAATTAAAACATGCATTCATATTTTAACGACTAGAACAAATCATTCAATCAAATCACAACAAAACATAATAACAATGCCTGGCCAGCAAATTCTTGATTACATAGCTAACTCCTCACGATTTAAAAAAAAAGCGTGCAAACATTTCTGTGTTTTCGAAGGGGAATTCTCGTTTAGAGTAAACGAGTGAGAATTTGGTGCAGGCTAATTCTATTGTAAATGTTGAGTTATAACTACACCATTTAAATCGTACGTGAACAATTGATTTAGGCTTAATAAAATATCCTTCTCTCAATTTTTGGGTTGTTCAATATCATATTAAGAAAGATATTACACCACAGCTTTTGCGGAGAGATTCATAAGTCTTGCTGTTGTCTAAACATTTTTGTATGCTTCCAATTTTTTTTTCAACTTATTATTATTTCAAACTTGCAATCATTTTTAAATTCAACAGTTTTTTCATCACCTTTATATTTTAATACTTTTTAATTTGAAATTACACTTATAAAACTTTAAATGATATTACTATTGTTATGTAAATGAAATAAGGAGATATTTTCCATCAATATGCTAACTGTAATCCAACGCTATCGCTTCTAAATTTTGAGCCTATGTATTTTTATTCAATTTTAATAAAATTTCATATCTATCAAAATTAGTAGTAAACATATCTTGGTGCTGTCTTAACAATTTTTCTTTTTTTCAAATAACCAAAGTGTAATTCTATTCATTTTTATTCCAATTATACACTTATTTTAGACTAAAAATAATTACTTAACTTTCTTTTTGAAAAACCCTACATGTTTAATTTACATCCTAATTTAAAATAGGATTAATAGAACTTTATATTACATTACGCGTAAATAAAAAAAAGGAGGTATTTTACGCCAAAATACTATTAGTATTCTAAACCTATTCATTTTAAGTAATGAATCTATTTTCTTTCTTCAAATTTAATTTTCTATTCAATTTTTCACCAAGTCTGACTTGTTTCTAAGTTATGCACGTTTTCCTCGTTAAAAATAATGATGAATCGAGGGTTGGAGGTAAAGTAATAATGTATAATCACGCTTCTAAATCTCTTTCTAAATACAGTAGTTGATAAAATGTTAATTCTGAGAAGAATGAAAATTTATATTCAATGTGGTTTTCTAAGCGTGTCTAGGCATGTATATGAAGCATTTATGAACCCGAAGTGAAAGTTAATTTTTTTTTATGACGCATGGTGTTGAATTATGAAAAAAGCATGTAGAATTTAGAATTTCCTTAATAAATGAAATAAAGTTATATTGGTTTTTCTAGTTACAATATATTGCTAGTATCCATTCCGGTTGAAAATGTAATTAATAATACTTATATACCACTAATATGCAGTTTGTTTAAATTTGAGTTTACAACCTTCTTAAATTTATCTATTATTTTATTTTTATAAACTTGAATTCGCGATGAAATTTCTTTCTTCTTGTTGGCAAGAACTAAAGAAGTTAAACTTCAAACGAATGAGCAGTTATAAGCATGAATGATTAAAGTGAATGAAATTATTCTGTGACGTGGGTAACGAAAAGTTGAAACAAACAGAGCTAAAATTAGATAGATAGGAAAAGTTAAATCTAAGTACTTTATACAGACTGTACTGTATATTCATAATAATTATATTATTAAGTTTGCATTAGTTAATTTTTATACTAATGCAAAAAACAAGGAGAAAAAAGCATAAATGAAAGCACATAAATTGGCATTTAAAGTTTAGATACTAAGGATGGTTATTATCATTAGAACTGAATCTATAGTTTGCTAATTTACGTATTTTAACTTGTATTTTATTCTAGTTTTTTTAATTTTTTTAGTCCACATAAGCACTAAGCTTTACCACTTCATTTTTTGAACTATATTTTAATATTAACAATGTATTATTAAATCCAATGAATTATTTATTTTAAATCTAAATCCTTTCTTGCATTGAAAGGCATATAAATTAAGGGTTTCAAAGAATTTGTGCTTATTTTTCATATTTTCATAACTTTATTTTAAAAAGAATACCAGCATACATGCGAAGCTAGTCTTAAATAAAGAAGCATGCACGTTAAAGCTGCAGGGTCACAAAATCCTCCATGTTCCCATAACAAATTACATCTCTGGGGGTACTGAATTGGAGATTGAACACTCTCTTGTTCAGGGCAAAATTACGATCTGTGGATGAATGAATGCGTGTAGGAATGGGAACCGCCCTATAAACGGGTTTGACGTATGGGTGTGGCAGAACTTAAACTCTTGGTCATAGAGGGCGCCACTGGTTATTGGAAACATCAACAACAACAACAACAAAAGGATAAGCGTAATGCAAATTTGGAGTGTGTTAAACCATAAAAATGCTTAAATTTGCTGTAACTTTCTAATTACTGCTTCTTTAAAACATATAACACTTTAAAAAAAGTAACACTCCGAAAAAAATAATAGCCAAACTTAAAAACCTCATGTATTCAAAATTGAAACAGCATATACTCTTTTTTTGAGCAAAATGCAAGTCTCAAGCGTGATGTGGTAAGAGAAATGTTGATTCATTAGTTGCCAGCTGGATTTGAATCAAGCATCTCCGGGTTCGTAGTTGGATGCTCTAACCACCATATGTTTGAAATGTATGTCATGATTGATAACTGCACCATCCACTGTATAAAATTTCCCAATTCTCCCTGGACTGTGGTGTACAACTGTTGTGGTCAGATGATATACTACAAACCCGGGAGTTCTTGGTTAGAATCCTTCGACAGCCAATGAACATATCACTCATACATTTCTTCCTCTTTATCAATTTTGAGACAGTGCATTTTGCTCAAAAATGTATGTATGTTGTTTAAATTTTGAATACATGGGGTTTTCAATTTCAGTTCTTTTTGTCGCTATTTTGACAAACATTTGCTCAATTTTGAGAATCCTTTCACCGTATGTTTGATATAGCACATCATATAAGGTGTCATATAACTCACAACTTACGGAAACATGGTTCAATATAACACATTTTTTTTTATGTTAAAGCAAATTTGAACCGTTCTATGGTTTAATGTCGACATAATATGGTTTAAAATTGAACTTTGCTTCCAAGAGTTACTTAAACAAAAGAACTGCCAAAAAGAAAGTTGCTTTTTCAACGCAAACTAAGTATCTCTAAGAGTTAGAATAACCTTTTTATCAATTAAGCCTAAATGATAAACATGGTACGAACATTGCATTAATAATTTTAGGTAGGCTTCGTTCCATTGTTAAATTTCCTGCATAGAGATTTTAATAATATAAGCTTATATTATCTTGTGAATAGGATTTTATGGAATATAATAACCTTGAAAATCCCCTTTTACCTACATGGAATTGCACTTTAATGACCTAAAAGGTATTCTCCGTTTTCATGAATAAATTAACACATACTTACTAAACCCAAACAAAGTTTTCCAGTTCCGTGATCCGTTCTCTCGCTGGAATTATTCTCTCTATTTATCTGAAAGTATTTAACTAGTCGAATATTCACTCAGGCTTCATCTTTGATAAGTTTGTTTCAGCTCCATGGAATTTTAAACAATGCATTTTAGTTTCTATAAACTAATGTTTGGCAGAATACGAAGCAGCGTCTATTGTAAGAAAAGAAATGTGTGAGCATCTTATGAGATCTAATTTCTAAATGAATTTATCCTAAAAAAATATTTATTAGGTAAAGAAAATGTTCTTTATTCTCTTTCTGGGATAGTGAGATAAAAACTGCCCCACATGTTCTTGACGATATCATAGTTGTAATAAAAATTTGCATGTCTTATGCTGAGTGGTTTTTAATCAACCATTTTATAATAAATTTTGGAAAACATAATGACATTACATTTGCATTCTCCACGATTCTTTTTTTGCATTAATGATCCTATCTCTTATGGCTTATACTAACTGAAATTTTGATTCCGAAATTCCTCTTTTGATTTTACTGGCCGCATCTCTTTAGAATCTTCCTAAGTGAAATTATTGTACAACAATTCTTTTCCTTATGTGATAGCATCTCTTATAACCTTTACTAACTGAAATGTTTATTTCTCAATTTTTCTTTTACTTACAGTGTTCACATCTCTTACTGCTTGCCGAAATGAAATTTTGTCTCTTGCAATACTTCTTTTGCAATGATGGTCGCATCTCTTATGGCGTTTACTAACTGAAATTCCAATTTCGCAATTCATTTGCTTACAATAATGCTCGCATCTCTTCAGGCTCTTCCTGACAGAAGTTTTGGTTTCCCAAATTCTCCTTATGCTTACGAGATTACATCTCTTATTGCTCTTCCGGAATGAAATTTCGTTTTCGCAAATCTTCAATTGTTTACAATGGTCGCATCTCTTATATTTTTTTGCTAACTGAAATTTTGATTCCACTATTCTTCTTTTGCTTACCAAAGTCGCATCTCTTTGAGCTCTTCAAGAATTAAATTTTGTTTTTGCGGATTCTTCATTTGTTTACAATGTTCGCATCTTTTTTATTTTTTGCTGACGGAAATTTTGGTTCGACTATTCTTCTTTTGCTTACAAAAGTCGCATCTCTTTGAGCTCCTTCAAGAATGAAATTATATTTTTGCAATTCTTTTTTGCATTAAGGATCGCATTTCTTATGGCCTTTGCAGGCTTAAATTTGCAGGCTTAATTTTGCAGGCTTAAATTTTGCAGGCTTAATTTTGCAGGCCTTTGCAGGCTTAAATTTTGATTTCGCACTTCGTCTTTTGTGTACACAATCATATTTCTTAGGACTGTTCCCGAAAGTGATTTGGTTTCATATTTTTACTGCTTGCAAATGGTTAACACTTACTATGTAAAGTATTCTTACAGCAGCTTGTTCTTGTTCATAAGGGTATTGAGGTTAAGGCTACATATAGTATGTATTAAAGACATTTGTATTTTTTTTAAAATACCAGTTTAATATCTAGGAATCTACTTACAATGATTTGTTTTTCCATTTTAAATTAGACAATATTTAAATTTTTTTTCTCATATGACAATGGAAGAGTCATAGTATTATACAATGGAAAGATATTTCATGAATTTGTTGTTTTTTTTAAAAAAATTGCCCACTGTAGTTGATAATGAATAAAATTTAATGTAGCATAGCAATGAATAAGAATATGATGCATAGGAAAAAAAAAACATATTTTCACTTTTTTTGACACTCAGAAAAAAGCCCTGCATTTTCAAAACCTTTAGAAACTAGACAGTGGTTATGTTTTTAAAAAGCAATTATTTCTCTATTATAGATCCCTTTGATTGTTGATATGAATTGTTCGCAAATTGCCTTTCAATTCTACTGAACTTCGAGCTTGATTTGTTTGTTCAGTGAGGAAAGAATTTTTGTTAAGATATACGTTTACCTAAGTATATATAACGGCGAAAACATGTACGCTACCTAAATATAAAGCGGCGTGAACATATACGTTACGCAAACATATACGTTAACACCGTATGTTTACGCAAACATATACGTTAAGCTATGTGTTTTTCTAATTATATACGTTTATTTTAGGTTTTTGTTAAATAAAAAATACAATTTTAGTTTCTTAACTATTTAATGCATATTCAGAAGCGAAAGTAATTAAACTTATTTTTTTAACTGACACTTTTTTTCCTTTAAAACAATTTAGCTATTTATTTATTATTTTTATCCTTTTACACAAATCGGATATCGGTGTCCCTCTTATCTAAATATTTTCCTGGCGTTCGATTTATAATAAAAAATGTAATTTGATATTTTTTAAATGCAAAAAACAATCGAATTTTTACTAAAAAAAAATCAGCTAGATTATCTGAATTATATTTGTACTAAAATATATAATTCAAAAAAGTAGGTGATATTTTTTTTCATTCAGAATCAAGAATTTATCAATAATTGGCCTTGTAAGCTAAAGAAATATCATTTATGAAGAACTGTTTTTCTTAGATCTAAATAACAGCAAAATAAGTGCAAATTGGAAAGAAATTACTAATTGGAAATGAGCCATGCTTGGAAAATTTAATCTTTAAAGTCAAAAATATGCATTTTATGATGTATTTCGTAACCGATATCCGATCATAAAAATATAATATATTTTTTCTTAATTTAACCCGTATATTACAAAATAATCAAAAAAGTGAGCAAAATATGTTTAATAATAATTCTGCGTTAAAGGATTAAAGATTCTCATTCGTACAACAAATGATATGAACGTATTCACCCATACTCATCTTTAAACATATAGAAAACTCAGAAAACTCTTTCAACTAAAATTCCATACAAATTTAATTCCTCGAACTTGTTACAGTCAGTAAACAAACAAGTCCAGTCCATTTAAATATTCCACGTAAATTCGTGCATACTCCGCATGGAAAGACCTTTCGCTCTATGACCCTCAACAAAATAAAATACAGAACCTTAATTTCATCTATGTAAAATTAGAAGCTCAGGCATTTACGCCTTTGTGGAAAATTTCCCTTCCTTTCTCAAACAATTGGTGAATTCTCTTAGCTGGCAACACATGCGAAACTAAAACCCTTTTGGCCCTTTACTGGGAGTGTTTGAATATTCATTCACAGGTTTCAGGCGGAGCTGTTCTTGACAAAGATGGACGTTCATGGCTTTCTTCCGCTCAAGTTCTTACAAAGTTAAGAGAAGTTTACCGTTAGGCGAAATTCTTCAACTACCATGCCTCTGTATTTGACCCAGCGCGTTTATGGAAGGTCAAGAGAATTTCCCAGAGGTTGATCGAAGAGGTTTGGGAGAGACATTATTGCGGAGTTTCAAATTTTAATTCGGATTGTCGACGACACACAATTTTAAAACAGCGAGTGAGTTTTCAGGGTTAATAAGTATAATATTTGCAGTATGTAATATCTATTATGTATCAGAATTGTTCAACATATTTTCTCATTGCATATACGTAATGAATAATAATAGAGCAAATTAAATAAGTATTTAACCCCTTAACGCACTGATTTTTTGAACAAAACTGGTCAAAATTAATGTAAGAAAACACACTTTGGAACACATTAGAACACAGAAAAAACACATTTTCTATTCTCGATTATATTCAAGTGTGAAAAATTATGGCAAAATAAAGTACAAAGTCGCTCGAATTATCGCGAGTGTACACAGTTTGGCCAGTTTAGAGCGCTCAAATTAACTCGAGCGCAGAAGTTAAAAGCTTAATCTCTAAGCCGCAAAGGATCAATTGGTAAGACACTGGACTGTAAGAAATTCTGTTAAAAATTCCGGCACTCAGGGCCCAGTACTTTTTACCTTAAAATTTATTATTAACTAAACAAGTTACAGTGCAAAATCAAAGCAAAGGAGCCATCCCCTCTGCAGAGGATCAAAATTGTGATATGTTTTCGGATCATCCTCAGGGATGTTTCCCAGACCGTCGCCAATAGCCCATTGTGCAGCTCTAGTGCGACGTAAATGAACTACAACAACTACAATGCAAAGCATCTAATATGCCGTAATTTTTACAGTGAAGCGAGTAATTATAGTAAAATCACTAATTAACTAAATATTACTGTAAAAATTACGGTATAATATTTTACTATGAAATGGATTGTATGGTCAAATCGATTATACGAATGATGCACTCTAAGTGTCCATACTTTATACTGTATTTTGATCCGAAATTTTCTTTGTCACTATGAAGAAATTTACGTCATTGCGGTTTGAAGTCCACCCAGATTCAAATAGATGGACACCACCATTTAGTCAAGGAAGTAAAAGTGACGGGAACGCAATATTGAACTACCATCATACTGTTTGTCATGAAATTGTGCTGCCTTAATCTCGTCCACTACAGGATGTTGCTGAAATGCTTAACTTAATTTTGTAATCTTAAAAAATACATTTTCGTAATAAGCATTCACTTTCCTTTATTTAACAAATTCTACACCCCCAATTTTAATTTGAATACAACTGTGCAAACTTAAAGACTTTCAGTGTTTTTTTTTCAGTGTATTGTCCTAAAACTATAGGTTATAATATTAATGTAAAATAAATTTTTATGATGTCGAGCGTCTGCTAAGAAATATATCTTAAATTTTGGAATGGTGTTTCCTCAAAATAACAATTTTGTTTTTCATACTCCCTAAAGCGATAACACTTTTTATTTTATTTTTGAAAATTTTTTAGCAGGATCTATACATTTAATGCAGTTTACGTTTTACTAAAGTTTATATTGTTATTATTGTAGCATTAATGTATGTTACGAAGTTTTATAATGTGTCTTTCAATTGTTTGTAAATGTTTTTTAGTCCTTGATTCATAACTGTCCACGTAACTGCAAGTATTTTAAAACATTTATTAAGTAAAAAATAATATTAGACATTCCTTTAAATCAAATTTTATAATTCAACTAATAACGAACGTAATGTTCTTTCACGATTTGTTTTTATAAATTTCATATGAAAACTCTTATAATAAAAACTACATCCTTACATTTTTACAGCAATCAAAAGTACATTCATTCCTTTGAAAATAAGCCAACTATTATGTAGTGACTGAAATTTCAGATTCATTCATTTTTCTAATAGCAGTAGATAATTTATTTCACACATAGCATTTCTTAATTCATCAAAAACTATTTCTGGAATTTCTTATTTTTGCAAAAAATGTCCGGGGCAGTGGTATCCCCAAAAAATGCTTTGAAGTTTTTCAAATATCCAAATTGCATTTCAAATATGCAATTTGAAGTTTTTCAAAAGCATTTCCATGGCTAATGTCAGTTACTGTAGAGTAACACAAATTTACAATTTCGAAATATTGAACGACTATTCATAAAATAAATATATAAAGAGATTATAAAAGTTATTAAAAGTTCACAGCATATTTCAAATATATTTCATCGGAATAAACTATCGACATTATTGAATATATTTGAAAGAAACTATGTCTGCAATATTTATATTTATATGTCTGTTATATTTATATAATAGTAAATCTTTACTTTGAATGCAATATTCATTTATAATACATCAAAGCATAGTTATATAGTTATGGAACTTGGAGCCTCAAGTAGAATTCAAAAATGATATTACCAAAAATATTTTGTAGTTGATTAAAATAGTTTGAAACACTTTCATGAGCAATATCAGTTACTGGAAAGTAATATTAAATTTTAATTAAAAATTAATGAAAATAAGGAAAGTTTATAAAGTTATGAAAGTCTATGAAATAAGTTTATCCATAAAAGAAAAAAAATAGAGAGGTTTTAAAAGTAGTAAAATTTTAATGACTATTACTATTTTTTGTAATGCGAAAGAAAACTTTGATAAATAATATTTAAACACGTGAGACTTATTAATAATTTTGTGTAGCTTTTATATTTTAAGTTATTACTTTGAACTACATATTTCTTTTTAAAAAATAAACAAATTAACACTTATTTCGTGTTATATTTTCAATTATATTATTAAATATAATATCAGTAGATCATTGATTACAGTATTCATTTACATTCATTCATTTACATTTACATTCATTTATATTTAAATTCATTTACAATTCATCAAAACATAGTTCCAAAATTTTGTATTTTTTTATGTAACGTTGTTGTTGTTTCTAATGGCACATGGGCGTGCCAAGCTAGCCTGCAACTGTGCTTGCGAATTAAGTCATAAATGCGAGCATTTCATTTAACAAGAGAGCACCGCAAGGGTGAAAGTGCGTCTTGGCTAAGAACCCCACAATTAAATGGCAGCACCACCCATTCATGAGACCTCTTTAGACATAGATCTGAAGGGGAAGGAAATTTTTTCTAGATCCATGAACATGTAGTTATGTTCAGCGACCGACTACAGGCGTTCGATTCCACAGATTTTTTGAGCACGTTCATTTCATGCACCCGATGGATCTTAGTCGAGGATTGAATTCCGGCCGCTCCAAACTGGAGTCTGATTCTCTAACCACTCGGCTACCATGGCCTTAAATGGCGTTCTGATGCGAAAGTACTAAAATATTTATAAGAAACTGAGAATAACTTGAAAATTTTTTGTATTTATTGTCAGTTACTGGAGAATAATAATATCTATTTTGGATTTCAAGATAAATTGAAAAAATCCTATAAATCCTGTAATAAGTTGAAAAAATCCTGTAAATTCTGTACAGCATAATAGCATTCCTGTTTTTTTTTAAAAAGGAAACTGGCATTTAAATTATTAATTATTTATTTCATAATTTTTCCATTCACATGAAAACGGTAGAAATTCTGGTTTCTTTATTATAGTTCTTATTTCCCCACATTTAATTTTAAAAAAAATATACGAAACTGAAAAATAAATTCTGCCAAAGAAATGATTTTTAAACCATGCTCCAAATGGTTTTAGCCAAGGTTTTATGATAAAATTATCAAGTTTTTTCTTCTTCAGCACGACAGCCCCTTACGGGACTTGGCTGCCTCAACCACGCGTAGCCTCCAACGCCTCCTATCCATGGTGACTTTTTTCCAGTTGTTAATCTTTATTACTTTGAGATCTTTAGTAGTGTCATCGAGCCATCTAGTTGGAGGTCTTCCTCTGGCCCGAGATCCAGAAGGATTTTAAAAAGGGGCTATTCGTACTGCATTGTTTTCTGGATCTCTCCAGATATGGTCAAGCCATCTTACTCTATTGCTTCGGATGACCTGCACTATCTGTGTCTGTCCATAGAGTCTATATAATTCAAAGTTGTATCTGATTCGCCAACAGCCTCTTTCCTGTACTGGGCCAAAGACATTTCTAAGGAATCAAGTTTTTTCACAGAATATAAAATCACTTTTATTTGCTAATTTTACCAAAATCGTTACCAAAGCGTTTCGGTAAGAAGTACTGAGGTTTTTGGCGTTCCCACAGAACCATAAACACGGTAGATTTCACCATATTCTGATAGTGTTGACCATACTTTTTTCCCCAGTGCTTTAATCCAAAAATAAATAAATAAAGACTTGAAAAATTGATTAAGAAATAAATGGCTACAGTCAATTTTTTTTCTGAATGAAAATAAATAAGTAAATGAAAGACTGCTATAACTAAAATAATTTCTTGATGCTCATAAATATTTATGCTTAGTTCCTAATTTTAGAACAAAACTCTTAAGACAATAAAACACACTATTTAAAAAAAATGTCATTTCATTTTTATAATAGCTGTAAATTAACTCAGAATTATCACAGAATACATCTGAAACTTTATATTTCATCAACGGGGATGAAGAAACAAAAAACAGCATTCCCAAACTTCGTTTTAGTGTGTGCTCAAGTTTCTTTCTCTTGGAATATTACCTTGTAGAGTATTTAATGTTATGAGGACCCCTATATTTCCCTCCCAGTGTTTTATAACAGGTGACAATGACCCTGCCAAGGTCGTCCACTTTCTACACTTCCTGAAGCGGCGTCGTTAAGACAAAACTGACTACTATCATCCGTAACAGATTGCTCAACACTCGGAAAGAAAAATAAACTTAACAAATGAGATTTTTGTTTGATGAATATAAAGTATTTCGTCAGGTTTCTAGATTTACTAATGTGTATTTTGCGATGATGACATCTTTATTTCGCACTTTAGCGATAAGGAAAGGTACGATGTTTAAGGTGCATTGCGTATTTTTTCGGTACCCAAAATTCAAATCGTTAAGAAATAGCTAAAATCTTGTAATTTAAAGTACATTAAGAAAAATCATTGAGCAAAATTGTTTTTCTTAATAATATTTATGAAATATTCTTAGAGAGAAAAACTTTTTTCTTTGAATCTTTATAGTCATAAATTGTAAAGCAATGAAAAGCAAGATTTTTTTTTTAAGAGAACGCCTTACAACGGGAGAAATTTTTCGTTGCAAATTGTCTTCCGACTCCATAACTAATTTAAAGTATAAAGAAGTGAATTCAGATAAACCTAGAGTAAGCCGTGAAGTTTCAAATACGGAAAAAAAGTTTTGAAATATCAAAATGAAATTAAATTATGGTAACATAATTTAGGATTAAGCAAGGGAGAAGCTTTCTTCGAATAATTTGCTTACATTTTGATTGTTTGAAATCTTTTTTTTTTCAACAACTGAAACCCCAAGGTTTACACAAGTTTGCCTGAACTTACTTTCTCTCTGTTTCAAAAAAATTTAAATTAATACTGGTGGTGAAAGAAAATTTGCGACGGAAAGTTTCCTCCGTGGAATGATGTCCTCTTAAATAAAAAAAGGGTTATAATTTTTAACAATTGTGAACACATGATCACCGTTACAAAAATTGACTGATATAAGAGGCTTTTCGTTTGTAAAAAGCCATATACCTTTATTATTTTTTTCCAGGTATGTTATTCAAACATAATATGCAAAATATTGTATCACACTTTAATAACTCTTAATTTTAATATACTTTTTTAATAATCTTAAAATTACAAGATTCTGTTTTACTTTTAATATAAATATACTATGTATTTCTTTCTACATGAGAAAAAATTGTAGTAAAATTACCATACTCAATGGAACACGTCTGTTAAAGCATAATTCCGGTAATGAAACCAAAATATATGGTAAAGCCATTCATTGGGTAATTTAAAGTTACTATGGTACCGCTTTTCGGAAAATTTTAGTTTTTGGAGTTATAGGTATCGTTATAGTATAACTTTGGAGTATAGTTATATTATAGGTATCCTTACCACACATTTATTAAGAAGTACAAAACTGAAAAGCAAATTTAACTGAAATATATTTTATGCCATGCTCTAAAAAGTCATGATAAAATCACCAAGTTTTGCCACCTTTACTAAAATTTATTACATATTATAAAACTATATTTTATGGTTAATTTCACCAAAACATTTACCAAAGCGCTTCGGTGAAAATAACCAAGCTCTTTGCGGCTCCCATTGAGTCAGAAACACGACAAATTTAACCATGTCTGGTAGTTTTGACCATACTTTTTACTGAGTGTACCCTCAAGAATCACTTTCAAACCAAAACATCAAATTAAACTATTTAAATAGAATATTGCTATCCAATTATTATATCTAAAAAGATATACTAAAATCCTCCAATTTTTCTACTGCGTGAAGAATTGAAGGCATTGTTTCCATTCTACTAAATTTTTCACGCTGAGATATTTAGCCCTAAATGCAAAAACTTATAAAATATTACTCTCTGTATCTCTTCAGGCGAAAAAAGAAACATTATATATTATTAAAGCTTGCAATATATCCCCATCGCTTAATACAAACACCATACATTATTTAAAATCACCGGAGCATTATATTCAAAAAGGATAACCTGCCAAAAATGTTACGGTTAATTTACCAAAACGTATAGTATCAACAAATTTACCTCAGAAAAGGTTCGCGGTATAAACAAAGAAGTGAAAGAAATAATGAATAGCTCTTTGTAGATTCGAAAATAAATAACGCTGGAGGGATATATTTTGGAATTTTTAAGACATTTTAACTTAAAGAATAAAAAAGATGCCTCTGAGTACCATTATTAAGCAATAATTTTAATCTCTATGCATTGAAATGTATTTTAGAGTGATTACCTGGTTAAATTTGAACACAGAGAAAAATTATTTGTTTAGATGCAAGATTAGAAACAATAAAATGGATGATTTGTGCCCGCGCATTTATAATGCTGTTTATTTACCTCACAAAATAGACTAACTTAAGTTTCTTTAATGAACTATTTAAAACGTACAAAATTTAAATTAAAAAAGGTTTTCGTTAATGATAAAGATCTATAAAAAAGAACTAATCAATAATAAACATATTATAATAAAACAAAAAATTTAATAATTTAGCGCTAATACCATTTTTTTGTTTTGGAACAAAGCGTATGTAAGTGGAAACACGAATATAATTTTTTTTTTCTAGATGCAATAACAGAAACACTTCAAAAGAAATTTTGTTTAAAAACTTTACCATGTTATTGACTTCCTATAATTATGAACTGATTTCTGAATATTTAATAAAAGTCTTTAAACTGTAAACTATAACAATAAAAATTACGACTGGCCGAGCGGTTAGCGTGCCTGACTGCAGAGCCGCTGGTCGTGGGTTCGAATCCTGCACAGGGCATGGGTGTTTCTTTCTCTCTGTGTTCTATGCCCTTTCTCCTTTGTGTGTGAATGTGACCCGCCCTATAAACGGGTTTGTGGTTGTGTGACGAGGGTGACGCTGCTCCACCGTTAGGTTTCTCACAGTTAGGTTTAAGGGAAAATTTAAAATGTAATTCCTGCATACTTAAGAACTAAATATAGAACTAAAACGGTGGATGTGGTGAAGGAGGTGAATAATGAGGTGTGACAAGGCATTTAATTTTGAATATTTGAATCAATAAATGAACAATTAATGAACAAAAAATAAGTGCTCACTTTCAATCCCAAATTCTAAGAAGTAGTACTTACTCGCTGCTGCTGAAATTAACTGTGACAAACAGCTGGAATAACTAATTTGATCAGCGTTATTTTCTGAGAGCTGAATCAGAATGTATCTTTATTAAATTATTATTATGTTTTCGCAAAAGAATCTCGGATTTAGAACTTTTTATTATTTCAGTAATCGAACTTTTTATAAACTTCTCTCTTTCCAAAAATATAAAAATAAATAAGTAAATAAATATGAAGATCTTCTAAAAATTTTAGAACATCAATAAAATTTAGTTTTCAATTTTTCACCATACCAAATTTTGTCGATAAATGCTATTAAGGATGTTTAAACTATAGAATCAACTGTTTTGTAAGACACCAGAAAAAAATACGCCCTTCAAAATGTACAAAGGTTCTATATATCATAAATCCAAATTAAATTTTTATGTATATACCCTTTTCTCAATATATAACTTCAATACATTATCAATAAAAATGTTTCAGAATAGTTTTAAATTTTTTCAGCATTTTTAATTAATATGGATGATAATTTACATTTGTGCAATATTTTTTTAAATACAAACTTTTAAGAAGGAGAAAGTTATTAAAAGCGTACAACTTCTTGAAAAGCGAATTATTTGGCATATGAATAATTACAGGTTATATCGATAATGTTTGATGTTTTAATCAAAGTTGTTTGCAATAGTGCATTATTTATTGATTTTCCTCCCACTCCAAGTCCAAATTAATGACACAGAACACGGCCATCAGCAATATACTTGATGAGCTAAACATGCTGGGACGAAAGCTCGACAAATCATTCCACCAATGATAAATACTTGATTCAGCTTGTATTTAACTCGTGATTTGTTCATCGTGACTATTTCTGCACAATTTGGTATTAGATTACAAATATACTATTGGATCGCCATTTGCAAAAGATAAAAAAATTAAGAACAATGGAAGTAATCAAAATTTAGTGCCAGTAAATGTAATTTAATACAAATGAGAGATTAAAGGTGTAAAACAGCCATTTATAACCTCGGGAATATTTCAACCTAGTTTTTAATAAAAATTAGTTATTGGAAAAACGTTTTTAATTTCCATTAGAAAAACCATTTTCATTTCAATCCACCAAGTAGACTGAAATATTGTTTTAATTTATTATTAATAAATTAAAAAAATGTATTTGCCAAAATGGTTTTGATTTTTAAAGAGGGAAATTAAGAAATGGTTATTAGGAAAATGATTTTGATTTTTAGAATCTTGTGCTTTGGAGTATAAGAACAAATTGGTGACCGCTAAATAGATGGAGTACTCCAAACCCCTCCATTACCATTTAGTTTTTAATTCCTTTTCAGTAGTGAATTAAAAATTGTTCATTTAAGACTCAGTTGTTAATAAAATGATTTTTATTTTTAACATCTTATAGATTGAATTCGAAAATAAATCAATGACGGCGAAATGTAGAGTTTCGTTTAAATTCCTCCAGTTGCACCTATTTAAATTTTTTTGAAACTTTTTCATAATTACAATTATTTTTTACAAGAAAATAAACAAGAAATGTTTCGGTTGTCTGGAATAAAATGGTTCATAATGATAACTATAAAATTACCCAATAATAAATTAGAACAAGGATATAAACGGACAATACATTAAACTGAATATATAAAATTATTTTGTTCGTAACATACAATAGTGGCAGACTGTGCGTCATGTAATATAAATAAGCAAAAATTTACAGTCACTATATATTTTGTGACACTTGCAGGGTGAAAAATAAAGTTTAAATACGTCATCGATATGGTTAATAACAAATAAAAATCCGTTTGATTGAGCATTTATTAGGATTTTTTTGGGAAAAATCAATGAGGATACTACTGAAGAATTTTCCAGCTAAATAACTTGCATAATGTATTTGAGGTATCGGTATTTGTTGTTTTCGTTTGTTCTTCATGGAATAATATTTTCGACTTTTTTAAACTCGTTTGGGTTCATGTAGGAGCCCAAGTACAGACAAATAAATATAGATATATTTTTTAGAAAATAAAGATGATGAATCGAAATAATGTTTAAAGATTTGAAATTATAATATTTATTGTATAATATATAATTAATAAAATTTCTATAAAAATTTCTTTTGAAGTACATTAAGAATTCGTAATTCCTTATTAACAGCAAAAAACCCTCTGGCCCTGGACAGACACACGCGAGAGAGACTGCCGGCCTCAGCGGTAAGCGCGCTTTTACGCTTGCCGTCGCGAAAGGGTTAATTACTAATTACTTAGGGGTAAATTACTAATTACTAATTACAGAATTACTAATTACTTAGTAAACTGTCGAGATACATTTTAAAAAATCATAAATAATTAATCAAATTATTTCATTCTTAAAGTGATTTTTCCTATAAATAAATGACAAATTCTTAGAAAAACAAATATACTATATCCAAATAATCACATTCAATTAATATTTTTAATAACATTAAATATCATTTTCATTTTTGTGTAGCGAATCAGTATAATTCCAATATATTTCACAAAAAAATTACGACGCGTTGAAACTTCATTGCTCATAATTTTTCTATTGAATAAGTACATTTGAAAGGCTAAGGAATAAAATACTGATTTTCTTTTGAGAGCTTTCCTGAACTTTATTGCTAGACATATTTCATTTATTCCTTGTATATTAATTATTATATTAATTGCATTATTGCATATTAATTATTATATTAATTAAATTAAATGATATATTATTATTTATATAACTATATATATTATATTAAACTAGAATTCGAAATTTGATTATCATGTATGTTTTTATACAATGAGGAGCTGTGTAGTTTTTATTTTTTTCAAATCTAAACAAAACTGTTCAGATACTTTGATATTCTTTTATGGTTAAGATTTTGGATAAAAACATGTAGTTTTATAGAAATTAATCGGCACAATTTTTTTTCAAATCAGTTGTGAATTTGTGTAGAAAAATCTATTATCCCATACATAAAATGCAAAAAAAACAATTCATTAAACAATCAATGATGACAAAAACAATTATTATTTTTTACTGAAAACGTATTAGAGCTAAATTTAATATTATAATTTTCTACTTTTTTAAATTATTTCTTAAATTTTTCAATTAGAATTTTAAATTATTTTCAAACTGAAGATAAAACAAAGGAAAATTATAGACATATAAAAAAAAGGGGGGGGCGAATAATAATCAAAAAAATAACAAGCAACTGATTAAAATTTAAAAAGAAAAAAAAAAGATGAAATTTTTTTAAAAAATCTGGAATTTAGAAGATATAATCTTTTCATCAGCCCACACTATTATATCCACAAAAAAGAGTGCTTTCTGATATTGTATCAATATAGCCAAAGCAAAATATATTAATACAATAGTTTGAGGAGCACTCAAAAAAATTTTTTACGAAAATTACAACAAATAAAATAGAACACAATGAGTAAAAATAACACGTAAAAACAGAAAATAAAATAAAATAACAAGAAAAAACAGTATAAAACAAAACAAAAGCTATAAAGCGAGTAGCGAAATCAGATGTACTTACATGGACGGGAAATTTTTCAAGAATGATTTGATGATCAAGAATGAAACTTATTGTTTTTCTTAACTTTATTCGTGTTTTCTAGTATTTATTTATTTTGTTGTCTATATATATATATATATATATATATATATATATATATATATATATATATATATATATATATATATATATATATATATATATATATATATATATATTAGTTTTAAAGTAAACTATGCGTGATAAACTTAATGAGACGATAGCAATAGTTAGTTTTTAAAGGTACATTTTTTTAAAAAGTTTTTATAAAAAGTTATATTCAACAAAAACAATAAATAAGAGGTATAGTTTAATTATACACTTTTTTGATCATAGCACTTATTAATAAACAATACTATTCAAAACATTTATCTATGTTTAACACTTATCTTTTAAAGGAAAATCATATTTTTGCCTGCATTTGAAAAGTAATTCATGTTTTAGAAATTTTAAAGATTATTACAACTCAAAATGAGCAAAAAGAAACAAAATAATAATAAACCCAAAGTCTTTCTTAGAATATGGACTACCTATTTAAACTAATATAAGTATTCTAAATACCACTTTAAACTACATAGGAGTATTTAATTGAAAGCTTTGAGATGAAATGTATTTACATAAAATGGGACCTTAATATTTTCTAAGGCGGAAAGAGATATAGTACCTATCGTCTTAAAATGTCTTCTACTCGTACAACAAGGATTAAATATACTTCGTGTTAATTAAAGCTGTCAAGTAGGTTGTTTGGATTAAAATCAGTCATACGTCAGGTCAATCTGGCTATTTTACACGGAGATCTAATACTCAGGCTCTTCCTACATTCTTTGTTCCTTTAATAAATTTATTTTTAATATAATTAAACTATACCTCTTATTTATTGTTTTTGTTGAATCTAACTTTTTATTTATTATTAATTTTTTATATATATTTTGTTATATATAGAAATATTTTATTATATGTCTCAGATGTGAAAAAATTTAAAAAAAAATTAAAAGGTTAGTTAAAACAAATTTAAATCAAAGTTAAACTAATTAATTTTCCATATGAATGCATTTTAGAGACTATTATTTTTGTATTATAAGTGTTCACGCGCATTGTTAAACTTTTTATTATACAGGGCATCCCATATTTCTCTCCTTTACTACATATTTTTTGAATTATTGTCAAAAATCATGTTTGAAAAGTATTAGTGATCGCAAATTAATATTTAAGTGAGGAAGTCAGAACTAAAAACACCAATACTTGTGCAATCGCGTGATAAAAATTTTGAAAATATGTAGAAGAGATAGTCATTATAAGACACACGCTGCATGCGTAGGTTGCCCGAAAAACACCAAATCTTAAGGAATACATTGGATGAAAAATCTAGAATATGTATGTGAAATATTTTCAAAAGATGCATTCAATAATATGAAAATTGATCCAACCAAATTTTTCTGAATAGAAAGCAACTTCAACATCTTAAATTAGATTTCCTATTTTTCATTGCAGATTAGGATTTACCAGAAAAAATACCTTAATTTGAAGAACTGGGCTTTGCATCTTGGTCAAATAGTATATAGTTTCCACAAAATGAATATAGTGCGTAAATGAAATTTAAAATATTAAGTATTTTAACAGATCTTTGCAAAATCCAAAAAAAGAAAATATTTTAAAAATGAAGATATCAGGTTTGATCATTATCTATCTAGTAGAATAAAACTCCATCCAGCCCACCCTAAAGGTCTGGAGGACTCCCAAGAAGTGGGGTTGAGTTTGGTGTCATCGAGTATATGTTTTTAAAAGTTTAGCGTGTGTATTTGCAGATTTTTGACCCCAAGCGTATGTTTAAAGGTATATGACCGTTTCCATACTCTTTTGATATACTGCATTTTGTACTAACCAGAAAATTTCTACCGGGACGGAAATTTCTCAAAAAAAAGTATCAGGATGCGTAAATAACATTGTATTAAATGTATAATTTACAAATCAAAATGTGAAAGGGAGATTTTTTTCTCAGAAAAACACATCTAATTTGATTTAAATTTAGGGGTGGCCCTCGACGATTCCAACGATGGTGGTCTGTTGATGATATTTTAATGGCTCGCCGAATTATCTAATACAGTTGAAAAACAATACATGATTCGAAAATGTGATAAAAAAAATTGTAGAAAAAATATTTCATATGATAACTAGGTATTCCAAATTCGTGATTTGAAGTTGTGTCAATGTGACTTAAACTTGAGTGATGTATTTGATTCGATCATCACTTTTTAAAGACTCAGTAGAAGGCAAATTTTAATAAAAATTAACTTCAATTTTGAACAAAATCAGAAAGTAGCTATCACTAAAATTAACTGTTATTCTCCTCCTGCTACAGAATGTCTTAACTATAGGCTCTAGAACACACTAACATTTGCTGAATTTATTCTGACGTAAGAGAGGTCGAAGACCCCTAATTTACATATTCAAATGCAAACATATTGAGGTATGAAACCCCATGAAAAATATTTACGCTGTTTCAGCTTATTCGATTATATAAACTGAAAAACAAAATTTATTCTTTGGTAATGTATCATTTTCGAAAAAAAACAACCTTTAACAAGTTTTTCCTGAAGAAAATAAATTATATTTGTATAGATTAAAAAAAGGTTTTTGAATCCAGTAGCAAGCTACAGAATTTCCTGAAAAATAAAATTTGCTACCTGACATTTATGACCTTCTGTCATTATAAACACGAATAAAATTGAGAAAACAAAAATATTAATTTTTGAAACTTTTACAATTTTTCTTCCTCAACAATTGTTAATTGCATCCTGCTAATTATTAACCTATTATTGATATGTTTCCACTATAGTTTGTGCCTTAAAATATGTACATCTAGTTTAAGCGCTTCTCTTCTTTTTCAGTGCTATTAATCAATTTTTTACCGACCTTTTTAGTGATAACTTGATTGAGGTTGGGGAACAAGAAAAATGGCTGGGAAACTGTTTTTTGTCATGTTAAAATATTAATTTGGAATAAATAACACAGACATAAATAACAATTATATAAATACATAGATTATTTTTACCCAATGTCCACCCGAATAGTGACACTCTGTTTTCGGTTATGAGAAGAGCAGATTAGTTGACCACTATAGCAGCGGAACCATATTAGTTTGCCAACGTTGTTCCCATGGACGATGGGCAAATGTTACAGAGACGAAAATGAAAGAACATCCATGTCTCGTCCGGGATACGAACGCAAGACCTTTCTGTCTTAAGGTCAGCTCCCTGATCATCATAAAGTACTGTCTCAAATATATAGATTATAATTTATTAAAATTATGAAACATATAGGGATACACTTTATGTTTAAAAAAAATCCAATTATTTGATTTGTTATTGTTACTCTTTTGCCCTGGTATTTGATACTCTGCTATATGAAACATACTAGGATTTGCTCACACAATTGTTAACAGTCGACGCATTACCGCGGGATACTTCATAAAATATTCCAAACCCTTAAGAATGTAACAATGGTTCCGTTCAATTCTTATTCTTTATAGTGTTTTCTGACATAAAACTTTCCTATAGAATAAAGGATTAGATTTGAGTGTATTTTGAATTTTTTTTACTTTTAGGTTTGCGTTACTGAGCTAAGATGTACCCTCCCCCTTGCGGTGCTCTCTTGTCAAACGAATGGCGCATCTTCCTGACTTAATGACCAATGGCTGTTGAGCATTGCTTGTCCAAGTGTCATTAAAAAGAACAATAACAGGTTTGCGTTTGTTTATCCTTAAAAATTTGCTTAGTGTACAACATATGATCTTTTTACCCTTTATTTTGATCAAAAAATTGATTTATGAATATTTTATTATGATTCAGCTTTTACAATTTAATGTTATCGGTGAAAAATTTATAAATATTTATAGTTTATATAACAATGTATACAGTTTTGAAATGTACAAATATATATATTTTCCAATTTTAGCTGAAATATACTTATAAAAGTTATTGAACACTCTGGATGATTCATACTAAGCTTTTATGAACCCGTCGAAAACCATTTATTTACTTTCACCTTTCAATAAACAGTTTCTGGAGTCACAGTATCTGTACTACCCAAAAAGAAGTTCATTTTAAAATATTTCAAGAGCATTGAACTTTATCTCACCAATCACGTTGACGGAATAAATAAAATTTTTCAATGCACGTATGCATTTCCAGTGAGATTCAAATCGCCGTACATGATTCACATCAGCGCAACTTTTTCAAGAAAAAAAAATCTTAAATCGCCCACGCTTTCAGAAAAGACGAGGAAAGAAATTTTTACACCTTCCCAGTGACCATATCTTAAGAAACTTTTTATTCGATTCTATGTTTGGATTGACTTATATTTGGGCTGTATAACCTAATATGAAATCCGCGAACGAAATATTCGAACTAGGATGAGATAAAATCTGAAAAATTCTTTCTCCTCTTACGCCGCATTTCTGTGTTGGAATGGTCAAGAAATAGAATTTTTCCTGGAGAAGTATAAGACTATGTTTTTTTTTTTTAGCTTCAGTTGCATCGGATTTCGATAGATTTCTGTCCATCGGATTTTATTTCCTATAAGAAGTTTGGTGATGAGCTTTTATATGAGATATACCTTTGGGAAATTGAACATATCATATTTTTTAAAGTAGAAAAAATAATATTGGTTTGAAAAATCCATGTCTGTATCCTCCTTTCCATCAATTATTTGTCACAAGCTAAAGTTAAGCCTGTTTGCTTTTTGGGTATCCAAGTATCTTTGGTTTTGAACTCATCTCCCCCACTTTTTTTGAATAGAAAATACATTTCTTAAAGTTTGCAAATTGACTAGAAATAGCATGGGCGAAGTATAAATATAAACTAAATAAATAATCCCAAGAAACTGAAACGGCAAGATATTACTTGATTAAACACTTCAATTGCTTCAAAAATATACAAATTGGGAAAAAGCCAGTAGGCAGGTTTCAAGCGCTCAAAAACAGGCACCCATTTTTAAGACTTTCCTGACGTGAATGACATTTGAAAGTATAAAACCTAAAGTTACCAATGAAAAATGGAAAAACAAGGGTGGAAACAAAAATAAAAAATCACAGTAACCGAGAGAGTAAAAAAGTACGTTCATATGAATATATTATGAATATACTCTTTCCTTTATCGATAACATTAGTTTTTCATTGCGCGTGGAAATGCATTTTACCCTGATTTGGCCCTCTCGGTCATTGTGGTTTTTCTTGTTCTGTTTTTAATGCTTTTTTCTCTCTCGGCAACAGTGGTCTCTCTTCTTTTGTTTCTCACCCTTATTTGTCCATTTTTCACTAGCAATATTTCAAATCTATTTTGTTTCTTCTCATTCACGTTCGAAAAATCTTGAAAATGGGTGCCTGTTTCTGAGCGCTTGAAACGTGTCAACTGTTTTTTGTTTCCAATTTATACTTTTCTGAAAGGAATTAAGTTTTTAATCATGTAATATAAATCCAAATACTTTTGAAGTAATATATCAAAATCGCATTTTTGTGTTTCATCAAGGTTTAAGTCTTGATCGAACACAGGTTAAAGCACTGAACAACCGTTGTGAAAGCTGAGTTTCTAGTCCCCGTTGACAGTATGGAATCCACAGATCCTCAGAAAGATGCGTACTAGATAATCAAGAAAATAAAGGCAGCCGGTGTGTAAGACATATCCTATACCACCATTATATCACTGGCGTGGATAATATTAAGCCGTAAGCTCCATGACCCAAATCAAATGGCAGCAGTGGGAGTTTTGTACTTTGAGCTATCTTAGTAACAATAGCTATATAAAAATCAATGAATGGTTCTTTTCAGCGTGATGCTGCTCCAGAACACAGTTCGTTGAGCAATATAGAAAAGTGCATGGCATGTTTTCCTGACTTTTTGCAGCACAATTACCAACATCTTAACCACCAAACTTGAATCAAATAGATTTTTTCGTTTGTTTCATCTGGATGACAAGAGTTTGCTTTAGACTTCACACTTCATTAGATTTTAACCAACCTAAAAAAAAATTCAAGAAAAAGAATGAAATATTTGTAGGTGAATTGGGTCGTATAGCAGAAAGTTTCGCAACCATTTTATAACCCGAATTAAGGTCAAAGGTTATCACTTTCAAAATGTGTAAATTTCCCACAAATCGTTATGGGTTCGAGTTTAACTAAAAATCTGGTAATGATATTTTAATTTTTTAAATGATTATAACAAAATATTAGGATCTGTTTATTTAAAAATTTGGATGCAAGCTTTCTTTCAGAAAATTTGATATTGATTCATGTTTTTTAGTACTTTTTCTTTAATTTATAAAATAGTAACTATTTGATGCTACAGGAAAATTTTAACTAAAAATATGTACACCATGAAAATCTTAAGAACCTCGAGAAAAACTATATTTTTCCACGCAAGTTAACAACAAAGTTTCATTTTATTTATTTTTTTTTTATTCTTCAGTTGACATTTAACCTTTTTTTAAAAGAAAAAATGCTTAAAAACTGTTTATCCTGTATAAAATTCAAACAAATACTTTAAAAGTAAACATGTTTTATTTACTTTAGATAATTTTTCTAAGTCTTATAGTAAATGTTCAAATGTTTAGGTATCAAGTGCGCTCGAACAACATTTGTAAAAGCTTTTTGAATAGTATCTTGTATAGTATCTTTGAATAGTATCTTGAATAGAAATAAATAAAATAAATTATAGATATTAATAACTTGTATCTTCACGATTTAGGGGTTTTAAAATATTATTTAAATAACTGAATATCAAGACCATTGCAAGGCAAGGAAATTATGAAACAATGAGATAATAAGGAAGTGTGTTCAAGCAGTTTGAAGGAAGTTGTAAAAACAGGTGCATTCCAATGCTTTATTTTTGCTTCCATGTTGTTAATTTTAAGGATGAATATAAAAGAAAAGCATTTTTTGCATAAAATTTGTCATCATTTATTCTTTAATCAGAAATCAGTCTCATTACACCGTAAAGCTGTTTTATAAGACAAACTTGTTTTTGAACTCTCGTAATTAAACATTAATTTTCTTTCAGCTTAAGTTTAAATCCCTTAAGGTTTAATTTAAAACATTCTTTTTACATTTTAATTTTTCTTTTTTAAAGTAAAAACGAAAAAAAAGAAAATGTTAATTCGCTTTTACTTAGAATTTAAATTAAAGTTTGAGGTAGAGCATTTAAAAAAATATATATATTTCGGTTTTAATTTGCGTTTTAAATATTTCACGTTACAGATTCATTTTCTATGAACGTTTCTAAAAGACATTAATTTACTTCTTACTTAAGTTGAAATTTTTTCTTGCAATGCTTATTATTAGGTCCTTCACATTATCTTTTTTATATATTGCGTTATTTTATATATTGAGTTGTTTCATATATTCAAATATTGCTATTTGGTATAAAAAAATTTTGTGAAAGTAAGGCAATACCGATAAAGAACACTGTGGACCAGGGATAAAACTCGCCTAATTCCGAGGTTAATTGCATGGTTCCTGTAATGTGGTTAGCATTGCGCACAAGCCACTTTAACTTTACAGGTAAACTATATTACTTATCAATTTGGATCTAGGTTAGCTTTAACCTCTCTCCCCAGATCCAAACTTTTTCACATTGACAACTCAGTGTTTTTAATCACTGAGTCATCACAGTAGTCCTATTTTTATTATTTTATTTATTTATTTATTATTTATTTATTTATTTTTTGTATTTTCAGTTTTTAAATGAAAAATTTTAAAAAGCAGAAACCAAAACATTTTTTTAAATGTTTTACGTGAAACATTAAAATCACCTGATATAAATTATCTAGATTCAAAATTCCTGAAGAAGCAGTTTTTATTATCCTTTGTTTTTGTATAAAAGTACAGCATTACCTAAGGTTTGAATCCATATTTTTAGGAATATTTTTCATTCATTTGTATATTCGATTTCTCATTTTTGGTCAGTGTGCTAAAACTTGAAAAACAAAACAGCACTATACTATCCGAAATTTGTCAGAGAAATATTCAAGTCCATTGGTGTCAGTTCTTTAAGATTCACAATTTTTTGAAGGAATTATTTGTTTTTATAAAAATCTAACATTTCCCGAATAATTTTGGAATTTATTTCATTTGTACTATGTTTTTTAATATGTTTATGAATAAAACACCAAAAACTATTTGAAATTCGCTGCTTGAAATATTCAAATCGCTTGATGTAAATTATGCAGATTCAAAATCATTCGAAAAACTATTTTTGGAACCTTCATTTTTTTAAAAAATAAATCATAGAATATTTGAATATATATTTTTCAGAATATCTTTTATTTATTTGTCTCTATTTTCATGAGTGATATTCGGCAGTATGAGAAAAGACAAATCTTATAAAAACTTACGATACGGTTAACATTTATCTTTTTCTTAGAATAAGGAATAAAATCGTCCAATTTTGAAAACTCTTTGGAACTTTAGTGTAATCGAAAGTGGGAATGGTCAAGAAATGGAATTTTTTTTAAAGAAGTACGTAACTTTCCTTACCCTTGGATGCATTGAATTTCGATAGATTTCTTGGTCGTTCGCAATTTTATTTTCTTCTGAAAGGTAGATGTCCAAATTTTTTATGACAATACCTCAGGGAAATTGTTAATATCTTTCTTTTGTGATGAGAAAAGAAGTTTTTAGGAAATGAAAATATAATTCTGAAGGAAAAATTTTCTTGGTCGATTCGGAAAAATCTATGTATTCTTCCTTTCGCAATATATTATCATAAAAAATATTCAAAGAGAATTTGACATTTCTTTGGAAATATCATTTCGAAATTGTTGGCCATGAAAATGGTGTGTGGTATATGTTTATCGTAACAGTAAGTTCGATTGAGTTTGGACGTAATCAATAAATGTTTGAAGCCGATATAAGCTTCGTTTTTTTTTAATTTCAATTAAATATTTACTTGAAAATAACAATATTTATCGAATTACGTATTTTGGACTAATATTTTGTGTACTGGTTAGCTCAAAAAAAATTAATGTTTTTCGACTTGTTTGCTAAAAATAAGATGAGTTTTGTAATGTTTTTTCAATGAATTTCAACACACAATTGAATGGCTTGTAGACATATAATAGGTCACATTTTTGAAGGTGTTCAAAATATTTTTTTCCGTGAAAAGCATTATTTCAATATAGGTATATTGAAAATTTTCACTTTATGTTACTGTCATCTAAGGAAAATGCCACAACCATGTAAAGTAACTAAATAAAAACAGCACTTCTTTCTCAATCTGCATAACAGCCTAGTACATACCAGAACTGTCCAATGCCTTCTAGAAAAGAGAAGGCCTTAGCACGGATTACCATAAACAAGAAATTTGATGCCTTAAACGTCCAAAAGTAAGGAAATATTTTGTATTTTCCATCATTGTGCAGCTTAGTAGCCAGTCGGACTACTTAATACGTCGGACTCCAAAATACGTCGGACTACTAAAGAGATCCGTGCTGAGGGCATCTTTCTTCTAGCACGTGTTGAGCCCTCCCAACAAGTCATTTCCATCTGGCTCGATCAGACGTTAGGTTTGTCCATCTATCGATGCTTATAGTTTTAAGATCTTTTTCCACAGAATAAATTCATCTAGTGCTTGGTCGCTACGTTCGTAAAAGGTTGGTACTTTCCAAGTTTCAGTTCTCAAGAACGAATTCTTGCCGAGTCTGTCCAGATAAAACTCTTCGGAATTACTGAACTGGAATTGTTTTAAAAATTAGTTCAACTCTATGCCAGAGTTATCCTCGAATCTGTTGTCTTCCCTTTGATTTGTTCAGCTTTTGGTTGTACGTGCCAAGAGCCGAAACTCCCGCCTCCTTATCTCTTAGAATCAAAAACGACACTATGGAACAGTTCAATGTAAAAAAAAAAATATTTTTGGAAACTTTTTAATTTATCTAAACACATACGAGTTAATTTTATTTTGCATAACAAATATTTTATTTTTATAATAAACGTGAAATGTTAATCCTAGTAGTTAATATAACTTTGAAATTTATTTATAATTTTAATTAAAACTTCTTTCATTTATATCCACAAAACAGCTACATTTAAAAAAAAGGATTCATATAAAGGTCATGGTATAAGTTATAAGCCACTGAGGGTTTTAAATTAAGCTCACAGTAAATTATTACAGGCTTATTAGCTTATCGGATTTATAATAAAAGAAATAATACTAATCTTCTCAATACTTCATTCAGTTTTAATGAGGTGGCTGTTTTTAAAACTATTCTTATTTTAATTTTTATCTCTTAACTTTTTTGTTGTTTTGAATGTAAAACTTAGTTACAGTTTTTTTCCATCCCTGTTTGATCCATTAATGTTTAAATATCTTCTTCTCTGCTGGTTCGTATACTTTAAAATTAAATCATATTGTGATTATAAAGTGTTTTAGTTTTTCCTGAATTCTGTTTTTAATAATCCTAAGAGTTTATGCAATGCAAGAATTTTTCTATGACATTAAATCTTTACATGCTATATAACATAGCTAGAATTTTTTATTTATTTATTTACTTTTTTTTTTAGCCGAGAGATTGAAAATATGAAGGATTCTGTTTAGACATTTTTAAATAACGTAATAGACGTTTTTGAGAAATAAATTTTGGTTCCCTGAATTAAAAGCATTAAAATTAGAATAAAAATTTTAAATACTGCTATGAAGTAATGCCTACTAAAAAATAATGGAAAATGGGATGATTTAAAAAATAAAACTATCCTACTGTGACGAAGTTAATATTATCGAACTGCTTCTAAATGATATTTTTAACTAAATATACAAGTTTTTGGAACGCATTTTCTAAAAATAAATGCATTTTAGATTCAAAAGTAAATTACTATCTTAAAAATACAGAGAAAATCTCGATAACCCAAGTAATTTTGAAATTACAGAAGTTTGATTTCTATAATGATTTTTCACTATAGTGATTTTTATACAACAGTGATCACTGTAGTGAGTATAATGATTTCTATAGTAATTTTTCACTATAGTCGTTTGACATTAAGTAGACTTGAAAGAGATTTTTAAGTTTGAGTAGGAATATAAGTTTCTGGTAGCTCTTTGGCTTGTAACGAAAACGAAAAGCACTTAAAATTATTATATTATTAATATGACTTATCAATAATTAATGAAGTAAAATAGCAGATTTCTCTAATGTTCCGACCAAAAATTTTTGCTCTTTAAACTTACGGAGGCTTATAGCGAAATTATGTGTCAATCTGTCAAATGACGTTTTTTTTTTTTTTTTTTTTTTTTTTTTTTTGTAAATAGACAACATTCAACAATTGAAACAGATTTTGTTAAATGCAATTATCTTTTTGTGGTTATGCCACAAGTTTCTACAGTTTTACATCACAGAATAGGCTTTGTACAAATAAATTATAACAATGCGTATTAACTTAAAGCTTTGCAACTACTTAAAGCTTTGCAACTCAGCTCCATTTCGTAGTGGTTAGAGCATCCAGCAACCGACATAAAGGATCTAAGTTCGCCTCTTGGTGGTTGCCAACAAACATCTTTTCTGTAATTCAATATGTTCATTCTCCAAGTATGTTTGCTTGGAGTGTTTGCACACTCCAGCAAGCTTGATATGTTTATCAAGTGTTGTTGCTAAAAATAAAAAAAAAATCACTACGTTGATGACTATGAATAAGACACATGCAACACTATTTCTCTACGATAGATAGCAGCACCATTGCGTATGACTTTTTACACAATTCGCTTATAAATTAATAGTTTTTAGAGTAATATTGTTGCCAGAGATTTTCTATAATTTCGTCAATTTCTTTTTAACAATTTTCAACAAAATTAGAATTGTTGCCGAAAAAAATAACATGGTATAACATTGTTGGTGGATATTTTCAATAATATTGTAGAATTTTATTTTAACAATGTTCAACGAAATGATGATTCTTTTCCAAAAAAATATTTCCATTGTAAACTAGTATTATGGAATCCAAGAACAATAATCGTCATCGTCGAAAAACTAGTGCGTGTTAATACGATAGAATTAAAAATCAATTGCGAATGGTGACATGAATTTTTCCCGTAATAGTTTTGCAATTTAATTTTTAGGATATCAGTTCAATGGTAATGGTCACAGGGAGACTTGTTAAGTTAAAATAGAAGGAAAATTAATTTTTTATTAACATTTCGGGATAATTTCTAGTTTTTTTTCTTTCTTTTTTCACAATTTATTTTTAAAAATTAAAACAATATAGTAGTTTTATAACGATATTATGAGTAATATTTACTATTACTATTAATTAAAGTATAATAAAATCTTGTATCTTGCAAATTTTTCATTTTTACTTCAATTCAAATGCAGTGTCATTTTTCAGATAAATTGAACTTAGTCGGATATCTAATTTAAATTTTTTTCTTCAGAAAATAATTCTAGTTTAATTTTTTAAAGGATGTGCATAGTAAATTATACAATGATTCACAAATGAATTTTTTTTAAGAAAATAAGTTTTTAATGAGTTTTTTAAGCTGAAACTTTTCTTCTAAAACATTAAAACTATAAAATTAAACTATTTATACAGATATGAGAGTCGTCTTAAAATTTTCTACCTGTTTTGGCTCCGGTCAAAATTTGCAGTTCATCAGTTTACTTTTAATTGACAATTTGGCAAGAAAAATTTTCAGATGGAAGGCAAATTGAATTAACACGAGAAAACTATCATGATATGACTTTTTATGACTTTAACGCGAAATTAAAGAAGAATGTAATGTCTTCAGATAGCATTCGGTAGTAAATGCCCAAAGGCTATTCAGCTCAGATTGTTGATTTGATTTCACAAAAGTCGTATTCTCTTAGAGAGATAGGAAGACCGTTGCCAACTGTAAGCCCGGAGCATGTGCCATATCCACTTATGATATTTGCTGTACTTAACAAATGATCTAGAGGGGATTTAAAATTGGATTCGCCGTTTAACATAAATGTAATATAAGAAAGAATTAATACGGACGAAGCAGAGTACCAAAAAAAGAGTCAGTATCCCTAAAGAAACTCTTAAATTTCTTAAAGAAGAAGACCACTGCATTATTTCCAAAATTGTATCTTATGAGTAAACGTTAAAGTCATTTTTTTGACGATCAAACACATCAAGAAAGTTAACTTGAAATCTGGTCCCATGTACACAAGGATGAAAAGACAAAGTGCCATGAAAAATATGACGCATGTCACTTTCTTCAGAAATACAAAACTGGTCAATACCATCAATCTAGTAAGGCAGAAGACAGTCGTAATTAACTGCTATACTACTTAACGTTTACTGTTATACTACTTACAGCTATACTACTACTTACAGCTAAATTACTAAATTACTGCTACACTATTAAAGGATTCCTCAAGAAATGGGTGTTAGAGAGGTCATGATTTGCCATTTTGATACAGCATCTCCTTCTGAAAGATTCACACTTGAGCTTCTTCAATGTATCAAATTTATTCAACGTCCAACATATGCCTCTGATCTAGCTGTGAGTGACTTTAAGCTACATCCTTCACAAAAAAAACAACAAAAATACTTATGAAAACATCATTTTCAATCAAAACATACATGGCAAAAAATTATGATAAAATTATTACACTAATATGGTAAAGATGATGCAAAAATTTAACATAATTCTGGTTAATAAAACCAAATTATCCGGTATTTAAACTTTTCATTTGGTAATTTTTCAGTTGATATGGAAACTGCTTGCTGAAAATTCAGATTTTTAAAATTATATTTCTTATTACCATACATTTAATAAAGAAAATACAAAGTTGAAAAGTAAATTGAACCGAATAAATAATTTTTTTGCCATACACTGAGGTAAGAAATTTTTTTAACCACATTTATCAGATTTAATCTCATATTATTGAACCATATTTTATTGTTTAACCAGAGTACTTCAATAAAAATTACAAAGCTTTTTGGTTTTCCCATAAAGACAAAAGTACGGTAATTTTTACCATATTCAGGCAGTTAGTGCCATACTTCTTTCTTAGTGACATAAAAACATAAATGCATATTTTGTGGATTCAGAAAATTGAATGGCTTTAAGCATTTGATAAATGTAAAATTCGCCTATAGAATTGCATTAATGCTGGAAGAGACTACGGTGAACAGCCCCAAAAGTTTGTTAACAAAACCTTAAAAAATATAGGTGTATTTCAAAAACTTCAGAATGCCCCTCGTTTTTAAAGATTGTTCTCTCATAGCAACATAATGGGAAAAAATGTTTAGAACACTTGCATTCAATATCTACTATAGTGACTTTTTTCTGCCGTTTCGAAGTGCCTTTTGCAAAATAAAATTGTGGGAATGGTCAAGAAATGAAATTCTTTTAAAGTATGAAACTTTTTCATAACTACTGTTGTATTGAATTCCAACAGATTTCTTGCAATTTTTTATTTTATTTTATTCTCAAAGGGAGAAAAATATATCATACAATTATCTTAAAGAAATTATTAATTATTTCTTTTGAAGTAAAAAATGCCTTTCAGCTATGATTTTAAAAATATTTTTTCAGAAAAAAAAACAGAACTTTTGTAATCCAGAATTGCTTGAATTTTTTAATTGTCTTTCTTGACAATGTTGTCCTTATAATTAAATTGTTCTTCATCATAATTTAAATATATATATATATATATATATATATATATATATATATATATATATATATATATATATATATATATATATATATATATATATATATATATATATATATATATATATATATATATATATTTATATATATATATATATATTTATATATATATATATATATTTATATATATATATATATTTATATATATATATATATATTTATATATATATATATATTGCCCTGTTAAGGTTGGGTATAGAAAGAATGAAAAAGTTGCAAAAATGACAAACAATTTAGAAAATAAAAAAACTAAAAAATTAATGGCCGGGTGAAACATAGTTAGTTGTACATTTTACGAAGTTTGGCTAACCCAGAAAAATAGTAATTCTTCTTCTTCAAAAAAAAACAGTTCTAGAAGATAACAAGTATATTAGGATGAAACAAACAAAAACTTTTTGGCTAGTGAAAAAGGAATCAGTCCAGTTCTTTTTGAAAAAAAATCACTATTGTTTTATTGGAGGAAAAACAAACTAGACACATCATCATGTTGAGGCACGACATCATTTTAGGAATGGCTCATGCCAAGGATGTGGAACTAGTGATGACTGGAACAGGAGTTGCAAATGACTGCGGGGGATTTCCATCCCTGACGGTAGTTGGTCAGCGGGTCATCCTTTAAAAAGCTGGAGAATTTATCAGGAGAGTTCTGGCGACGAGGATGGGATGTTTTCAGCGAACATAACCCAACATCAAATGAAGATGGCGCAGAGAAGCCATCTTCGAGAAAAAAAAAACTTCTCCACCTTAGGGGGGTGGGAGCAAAAAATGTTAAAACTCCGTTAAGCGGAGGGCAGCAAATTCTATGACATCAAATTATCGAAAGCGCTCCGTCTTTCGCGCTCATCCTTTTTATAAGATACAAAAACTTAAAATTGAAGTTGTAGTGCATGTTGTGCAAGTTAAAGTTAAATTACCTAAAAATCACGAGTTGAGACGAAAAATTGATTATGCGTTAAAAGTTACGGTTGAGAAACACAACAAACACGCGGAGATGAAAGAAGCCGACGACCAGTGGAATTCTCAGAAAAAAAAGGGTGGAAACTTCTCGAAATAAAGGGGCTCTTTTAAGGAGCTGGTAAGGGATTTTAGGGGGAGAATGTCCAAATTGCGCTACCGCTTAAGGGGCTAAAGAAAGATGATGAAATAAAAGAATGTATTACAAAATTAAAAGAATTAGTATTATTGATTAAAAAAAGATATTTATAAATTAGGCTGTGACCTAATGTCACATATATATTTATATATATATATATATATTTATATATATATATATATATATATATATATATATATATACACAGAGAGAGAGAGCTGAATGAAGACAAAAGAGAAAAACTAAGAGAGTTAATAAGTTTTATTAGCTGCTCATAAGCTACAAGTATATAGAACTCATAAAATAAGTTTAAATATTGAGAAAACGTGGAAAATAATAAAGCTTTATTAAAAGAGAGGAAGGAAAATTATAAAAATAAAATTATTTTTAAAAAAAAATTAAATTTTTTTTATGTATTCTAAAAGAACATTAAAATTCCAGAAAACAAAATAAGGAAAATAAGATATAACCTTTTCATCAGCTCCACGGTTACATCCACAAAAAAGAGTGCTTTCTAATATTGTATCAATATAGCCAAAGCAAAATATGTCAATACAATAGAGTGAGGAGCACTCGAAAATATTTTTATGAAAAGAAAATAGAACACATTAATTAAAAACAATATATTAAATAAAACATCAAGCAAATAAATGAATGAATATATATATATATATATATATATATATATATATATATATATATATATATATATATATATATATATATATATATATATATATATATATATATATATATATATATATATATTTATTTATTTATATATATATATATATATATATTTATATATATATATAAGCAGATCTGCAACCTCTTAAATTCAGAAGGCAAGCTAATCTAGTGAAATATTACAATAAACTTTCCAGTTTAGACCAAGGCAATTTAACTGCTATTTACCTAAATAACTGGACCTGCAATCAAAGGCTAAAGAAAAACAGTCCTTTTAGTCATGTTAAATCACAACTGTTAATCGCTGAAAATATTGAACCTCTTTATCTTCATAGCAATCTTAGTACTTGCTTGGATCTTTCCAATGTTAGTTTCCATGAAAGCCTCCCTACCATGCTTGACAAGAAGGACTGTGTGCCTGACTTCCTCAGACAATTGTCCCTGGAAATCATCAATAAAATTCCTCCAAACGACATCAAAATATTCTCTGATGGCAGTAAAATGGATAGACAGACTGGCAGTGGGGTATTTATTGAAACACCTCGAGAGAACTACACTCTTCATCAACGAAACCCCGATTTTTGCTCCGTCTTTCGAAGCGAACTAATTGCAATCGACAGGGGACTAGAGAAAATCTTGAGTGAAGGGCACCTTGGAAATACTTGGTTACTATCTGACAGCCGTAGTTCAATTCAACACCTCAAAAATTGGGCCCTCATTGGAGGTAAAACCAGTTTTTCGATCTTACAAAAAGTAAAGCTCATTTCCCAACAGCATGAGGTCCACTTTCAATGGATCCCGTCCCACGTCGATATCCACGGCAACGAGTTGGCTGACACTCTTGCAAAGAAGGGACTAGACCATCCAGTCCCCTCCACCTCAGAGCTTACATACCTTGAACTTTTTGCAAGGCAAAAGGCCCAGAACAAACAAAAGTGGCTGCTTCCACCTATTCACTATTGGTATAAGGCAAAAAGACCAGGACTCTCTCTATCTCTCCCTGGTGACAGGCAAACCAACACCTGCCTATCCCGACTGGCCAGTGGACACCTGAAAAGTCTAACTTTTTCTGCAAATCAAAAGATCTTTCCTCTTTGCCCTAAATGCCAACAAAACCAGGCATCACCTGAGCACATCTTGATCTGTTTAGGGCTGGACTGGAACGATATTCATTCCTCTCCCATTCTGGTTTCGGATTTTCTCAATGTCAACGGATTCATTGATCTGGTCTGACCCCGTCAGACCAGATGGGAATTAGCAACAACAACAACAACATATATATATATATATATATATATATATATATATATATATATATATATATATATATATATATATATATATATATATATATATATATATATATATATATATATATATATATATATATATATATATATATATATATATATATATATATATATATATATATTAATATATATATATATATATATATATATATATATATATATATATATATATATATATATATATATATATATATATTTATATATATATATATTTATATATATATATATATTTATAATAAATAAATAAATACAAGAAAACACTAAGAAAGTTAAGAAAAACAATAAGTATCATTTATTGCGCTTAAGCTGCAAGTAAACAGCACTCATTAGATAAGTTCAAAATGAAGAATAAAACAAAGAAAAATTATAGACATATGAAAAAAAGGGGGTAACTAACAAATCAAAACTCAAAATAACAAATCACTTCAGCAGTGCAGTAAGAACGACACTTTAAAACCCTCTTGTTACACTCTATTTGCGCTTTTGTTTTCATCTTTTGTTTTCATATTTTGTAATCTGGCAATCTTTCTGCGAAAACATTTTTAAATCATTCTTGAAAAATATCCGTCCAAGTAAGTTATGATTTTGCTACTCGCTTTATAGTCCCCCCTTTTTAATGTTTTTACTTTTTATTTTATTTTATGATCTGTTTCTGCATGTTATTTTTACTTTTTATGATCTATTTTTATGTAGTTATTTTATAAAAAATTTTTTGAGTGCTCCTCACACTATTGTATTAATATATTTTGCTTTGGCTTTATTGATACAATATCAGAAAGCACTCTGTTTTGCGGATATAATCGTGTGGGCTGAAGAAAAGATTATATCTTTTTTTTCCGGTTTTTTAATTAACATTTCACTTTTTTTTTTTTTTTTTTTTTTAAATAAAATGTTGATTGTTATTTTTTAACTTATTATTTCCCACCCCCTTTTTTTCATATGTCTATAATTTTTCTTTGTTTTATTCTTCATTTTGAACTTATATATATATTTATATATATATATATATATATATTTATATATATATATATATATATATATATATATATATATTTATATATATATATATATATATATATATATATATATATATATATATATATATATATATATATATATATATATATATCCGCGTCCGGCTATGGGAGTGTCTATAATATGAGGCTTCAATATATATAAGTCAGTCTGTATGTATGTAATTTAATAGCTGAAGAACGGTAGAACCGATTTTGAATAATGTTTCTTATTTATTTATTTTTCACAGTTTGTAAATTTTTATGGGACGGTATGATAATTTGAAAACATTCACTACCTTCGGACGATATATAGCTCTCGGCGGAATACCAAAAATTCGAAGTTCTATCTTTTATTGGTTTTTAAAATCATCATTATGAGCAATATCCTTCACTAAATCAGTTAAAGTCTACATATAATTTAATATTACAACGTTGCTTGGAATAAAGATTGGGGAAATATTTCCATATCTTAATTTTAATTATTATATTTCTATTTTCCAACTAATGAGAATAATTAAAATCATAAATGTTTTCCCTTATCAAAGAATTTAAAATGCTTTGTATTTTAAAGATTGCTTCAGATAAAAATACAGTCCCTTAAACGATTTTTCAATTTTTTTTAAAATTATGTATTAAGACAAGCTTCTTTTTCTCACAAAAAAATTAACCTTCAGATGCTAATTTTTGCTGTGATATCATTCAGTTATAGCTAGAAATAAAAATAATTATTTGATTGGATTAAGCTCCACGAAATCATTGATGTTTAGAAAACAACATTTTTACATACAACAAAAAGAATTTAATAACATTTA